>NC_071483.1:4626536-4767549 GCF_028500815.1 Rissa tridactyla
GGGTCCCGGGGGTGGTTTTGGGGTGCAATGTGTGCGTGTGTGTGGGTGTTACGCTGAGCTTCCGCTCCATCTCTTCGCAGAGGGTGAGGATGATTCCCACCCCAACGCGGCCCCGAGAGCCCTCTCCAGATGCTGGCGTCGCTGGTGCATGCCCGGCACGCTGAGCCCCCCCGGCTGCAGCCCCCCGTTTCTCGGCACCCAGCACCCCGGGGTGCCCCCGCCGTGTCCCCCCGCCCCGCCATGGCGCTGGAGCTGGGGGCCGAGGCGCTGCTGGACCTGAGCTTCCTGACGGAGGAGGAGCGGCGCGCCATCGGCGAGGTGCTGCGCCGCGACTGGCAGCTCCGCCGGCGCGAGGAGGGGCGCATCAGGTGAGGTGGGGGGGTCCCCTCTTCAGCGTCACCCTTGGGGACAGCGTGAACCCCCCCAAGAAGAGCCAGCCTGGGGTCCGTCACCCTTGGGGACGGCGTGAAGCCCCCCTGGAGCAGCCAACCTGGGGTCCGTCACCCTTGGGGATGGTGTGAAGCCCCCCAAGAACAGCCTGGGGTCTGTCACCCTTGGGGACGGTGTGAACTTCCCCACCCCCCCCACACCCCTCAAGAGCAGTGAGCCTGGGGTCCGTCACCCTTGGGGATGGTGTGAAGCCCCCCCAAGAACAGCCTGGGGTCCGTCACCCTTGGGGATCGCGTTGAAGCGCCCCAGGAGCAGCCAGCGTGGGGCCTGTCACCCTTGGGGACAGCGTGAACCCCCCCCAAGAACAACCAGCCTGGGGTCTGTCACCCTTGGGGATAGTGTGAAGCCCCCCAAGAACAGCCTGGTACCCGTCACCCCTGGGGACGGTGTGAACCCCCCATCCCTCTCACCCCCCCCAAGAGCAGTCAGCCTGGGGTACGTCACCCTTGGGGACAGCGTGAAGCCCCCCAGGAGCAGCCAGCCTGGCGTCTGTCACCCCTGGGGACAGATCAGCCAGGTTGGGGGGTCCCCTGGGGACGGGGGGCACCCATTGAGCCTGGCCAGGCTGAAGCCCCGCGGTGGGTGACGCTGGCATCGGGGAGGTCCCAAACCCTCTGGGAGACAGTGGCTGCTGTCCCCAGGGCTACTTGTGGTGGCTCCATCAGCCCATTGTCAGTCCCCCAGGGTGATGGGGGACGGTGGCGCAGGGGTCGATGGCAGCAGCCGGGGTTGGGGGGTGGGGGACGGGACGGGGACACCCAACGCTGCCCTCCTGCCGCCAGCAAGCTCCGCAAGTCGGTGTCGGACCCGGCGCGGCTGAGGACCCTCACTGGGGACTGGTTCTGCGACGCCCGCGCCCAGCGCCACCGCCACCACCTGGGCTCCGACCTCGTCCGAGCCTCCATCCGCCGCAGGAGGCGGCCCCGGGGTAGGCGAGGGATGGGGGGGGACGCCGAGGCGGTGGGGGTGGGGGACACCGGGGGCCAGGGCTCAGCCCGCTCAGGTCCCCACCGTGTCCCCAGGAGCGGGGGACCCGGAGTGTGGCCCCAGCCTGGGCGAGCTGGAAGCCATCAGCGAACCGCTGGCGGAGGAGAAGGAGGATGAGGATGGTGTGGCGGAGCCGGAGGAGAGGTGAGGGGGGTGGTGGGGGGGTTTCTCTCACCCCACGGGTGCCCCAGGAGTGGTGGCATCTCTTGTCGGTACCCTGCTGCGGGTGGCCCGGCCCTGGGGTGGCCGGGGGGGAGCTGGAGGTGGGGAAGTGGGAGCAGAGCCCATGGTGAAGGGGATGGTGCAGCCAGAGCTGCATGTCCCAGTGTCTGTCCGCCGTCCTGCTGCCTGTCTGTCTGTCCATCAACCCGCTGCCTGTCTGTCCACCATCCTACTGTCTGTCTGTCCATCATCCCACTCTCTGTCTGTCTCTCCATCGTCCCGCTGTCTGTCCACCATCCTACTGTCTGTCTGTCTGTCCATCATCTCGCTGTCTGTCTCTCCGTTGTCCTACTGTCTCTGTCCACTGTCCCACTGTCTGCCTGTCCACCATCCCGTTGTCTGTCTGTCCAGCGTCCTGCTGTCTCGGTCTCTCCATCGTCCTGCTGTCTGTCTGTCCACTGTCCTGCTGTCTGTCTCTCCATCACCCTGCTGGCTGGCTGTCCATCATCCCACTGTCTGTCCGTCCATCATCCCGCTGTCTGTCTGTCCATCATCCCACTGTCTGTCTGTCTGTCCACCATCCTGCTGTCTTTGTCTCTCCATCGTCCCGCTGTCTGTCCACTGTCCCGCTCTGTCTCTCCATCACCCTGCTGTCTGTCTGTCCATCATCCCACTGTCTGTCTGTCCATCATCCCACTGTCTGTCTGTCTGTCCATCGTCCCACTGTCTGTCTGTCCATCATCCCACTGTCTGTCTCTTCATCGTCCCACTGTCTGTCTGTCCACTGTCCCGCTCTCTGTCTCTCCATCACCCTGCTGTCTGTCTGTCTGTCTGTCTGTCCGTCCACTGCTGGTGGTGGGGGGGGGAAGGACAGAAAGCGCTCGTTAGCCTGATGCCTTGTGGAGAGAGACTAATTATCCTCTCTTCTCGCAGCCCCCCTACGGAGGAGGCGCAGGCGGCCGCGGAGCCCCAGGTTGGTGCCTCGTTGGGGACGGGGCGGGGTGTGGGGGGGTGTGGGGGGGGTTGAACCTGCAGCCGGTACCCGACGCCCCGGTGATGGGCTCGCTCAGCGGGTCACCCCTGAGCCGCCGCGTCACCCCGGGACGTTGTCGTGGGGGCCAGCCTTGTGCGTGCCCTCGCAAAGCGTGGTCCTGAGCCCCGCGGGGTGGGGAGCGATGGGGGGGGGGGGGCGGGAAGTCCCATGGGATGGCCCCCACCCCATCCCCGGGGACCCAGAGGGGCTGGACCGAGGGGTGCGGGGGGGGGATGACAGGAGGGTGCCCGTTCTCACCCTCTCCCCTGTGTCCCACCTCACAGCCCAGCCCCACGGCCCCGGCTCCGGAGGGGACGGCGGTGTCACAGCGGCAGGGTGACATCCCGACGAGGGAGCAGGACACCCCAGCCCAGCCAGGTAACCATGATGGGGGGGGGGGGGGGGGACGGACAGTGAGATCTGGGGGGGGTTGGAGCCCCCCCAGCACTGCTTACCAGCCTCCTACCTCCTCGCAGCCCTCCCCAACCCGGCCCCCCCATCCCTCGTTTGCCTGGCTGAAAAAAGGGGACACCCCCTCCTCCCCCCCATCCATCCCTGCCACGTCGGGACCCCCCCCACCCACCCACACGGTGGCCTTGCAGGTGACACGGTGGGTGGGAACCCCTTCGGCACGTCCAGCGCGGAGGAAGATGAGGAGGAGCCCGACTCCGCACACAGCGGCCCCGATGCTGGGCAGGTGGGCTGGGGGGGGCTGTATGGGGCTGGGGGCCTGTATAGGGCTGGGGGGGCTGTATGGCGTTGGAGGGGACTGAATGGGGCTCGGTGGGGGGCTGTATGGCATTAGCGGGGTCTGTATGGGGTTATATGGGGTTGGAGGGGGCTGTGGGGGGCTGGGGAGGGCTGTATGGGGTTGGGGGGTCTGTATGGGGCCATATGGGGTTGGAGGGGGCTGAATGGGGCTGGGGGGGGGCTGTATGGCATTAGGGGGGTCTGTATGGGGCCATATGGGGTTGGAGGGGGCTGTATGGGGCTGGGGAGGGCTGTATGGGGTTGGAGGGGGCTGTGTGGGGCTGGGGAGGGCTGTATGGAGCTGTTGGGGGGGGCCTGTATGGCATTAGGGGGTCTGTATGGCATTAGGGGGTCCGTATGGGGCTGTATGGGGTTGGAGGGAGCTGTGTGGGGCTGGGAAGGGCTGTATGGGGCTTGTGGGGGCTGTATGGGGTTGGAAGGAGCTGGAGGGGCCTGTATGGGGCTCGGGGGGAGCTGTATGGGGTTGGAGGGGGCCGTATGGGGTTTGGGAGGGCTGTATGGGGCTGGAGGGGGCTCTGTGGGGCTGTATGTGTCTGGGGAGGGCTGTATGGGGCTGTATGGGCTCGGGGGGGCTGGAGGGGGCTGGAGGGGGCTGTATGGGGGTGGAGGGGGCTGTATGGTGCTCTATGGGGCAGGGGGGGCTGTCTGGGCCACGAAAGCCAGCACGGCACAGGCTGTGCCCGAGCACCAGCCACTTGCCGGGAGCTGGGTGCCCTCGGGAGCCCGCCCTGGGGCTGGGGGGGGGGTGACGGGGGGGGGGTGTGTGCTGACCCCGCTTTGCTTTACATTGCCAGGGGTCCAGGACCCCCCGCATGGCTCAGGCGTCCCCGGGCCGGGGGTCCCCGCAGAACGGCCACGCGCCCCCGCGCAGCCTCTTGACCACCAGCTCCTCCGTGTCCAGCCTCAGCTCCTCCACGGTAGGGGGTTGGGGGAGCTGGGGGGGGCTGGAGGGGGTGGGGGGGGAAAATCACCTCTCCAGCTCCCCCCCCCCGCCCCTTAACCCTGTCCCCGCAGCTGAGCGGCAGCCTGATGAGCCTGTACAGCGAGGGGGAGCTGGGCAGCGTGGCCGTGCGGGGCTGCGTCCAGTTCTCCCTCCGCTACGACCCGGCCAAGAAGGAGCTGCAGGTCCACGTGCTGCGGTGCCGGGAGTTGGCCGAGGCCAAGAAGCAGCGCTCGGACCCGTGAGTCCCCCGTCCCCATCCCCCCCCCTCCACCTCCCCGAGCCGTAACGCCCATGGCTGGTAGCCGTGCCCGCCCCCCACACTTCAATTTTTTGGCTCCAGGTACATCAAGACGTACCTGCTGCCGGATAAGTCCAACCGCAGCAAGCGCAAGACGACGGTGCGGAAGAGGAGCTTGGATCCCATCTTCAATGAGACCCTCAAGGTTTCTAACTCTGCTTTGGGGTGGTTTTTGGGGGGTGGTCCCCCTGGTTCAAGGGGGGATCATAGAATCATTTAGGTTGGAAAAGACCCTTGGGATCATCAAGTCCAACCATCAACGCCACTCTACACAGTTCTCCCTTACACCATATCCCCCAACCCCACATCCAAACGACTCTTAAACACATCCAGGGATGGCGACTCCACCACCTCCCTGGGCAGCCTGTTCCAGTGTCTGGCCACTCTTTCTGGGAAGAATTTTCTCCTAATGTCCAGCCTAAACCTCCCCTGCTGCAGCTTGAAGCCATTCCCTCTTGTTCTATCGCTAATGACCTGTGAGAAGAGACCAGCCCCAACCTCTCTACAATGGCCTTTCAAGTAGTTGTGGAGAGCGATGAGGTCTCCCCTCAGCCTCCTCTTCCTCAAACTGAACAGACCCAGCTCCTTCAATCGCTCCTCGTAAGATTTATTCCCCAGGCCCTTCACCAGCTTCGTTGCCCTCCTCTGCGCTCGCTCCAGCACCTCGAGATCTCTCTCGTATTGAGGTGCCCAGAACTGGACACAAGACTCAAGGGGTGGCCTCGCCGGCGCTGAGCACAGGGGGACAATCACCTCCCTGCTTCTGCTGGTCTCACTATTTCTACTACAAGCCAGGATGCCATTGGCCCTCTTGGCCACCTGGGCACACTGCTGGCTCACGTTCCGCCGCTTGGCAATTAGAACCCCCAGGTCCTTTTCTGCTGCCCCCAGCCTGTGGCGCTGCGTGGGGTTGTTGTGGCTCAAGCGCAGGACCCGGCACTTGGCCTTGTTGAAGCTCATTCCGCCCATCGAGCCAATCTATCCAAGTCTCTCTGTAGAGCCTAAAGGTAACCTCGCCCTGTGGGTGTCCCCTCCCCACCAGTACAAGCTGGAGAAGAGGGACCTGCAGGGCCGGACGCTGAACCTCTCGGTGTGGCACCACGACAGCCTGGGCAGGAACCTCTTCCTAGGGGAGGTGGAAATCGCGCTGGGCACCTGGGACTGGGCCAACACGAGTCCCGAGTGGTTCAGCCTCCAGCCCCGGGTGAGTCCTCAGCACCCCCCAGCTCTCCTCCCCACCCCACCCCACCGCATCCCCCCATAACCCCCCCCCGTCCGTCCTCCTCAGATGCCCATCTCCTCGGATGGCCTCACCAGCCGGGGCAACCTTAACTTGGCACTGAAGTTCATCCCCGCGGGCTCGGAAGGTGAGGGGTGCCCGTGGGGTGGGGGGGGGGGGGTGGGGAGGGGTCCAGCGTGGCAGGGTGCCCCTGACCCCCCCCGCCCTCCTTCTCCTGCAGGCGGGGGGATGCCACCCACGGGCGAGCTGCACATCTGGGTGAAGGACGCTCAGAGCCTCATCCCCCTGCAGAGCGGCACCGTGGACGCCTTCGTGCAGTGGTAAGAGGGGAGGGTGGCACCCGTGGGGGCACCCAGAGGGGCTGGGGGGGGGTGCGTGTGTCACCCTCACCCCGCTGTCACCCCCACCCCCACCCCCCCCTCAGCTACGTGCTGCCGGACGACAGCAAGGCGAGCCGGCAGAAGACGCGGGTGGTGAAGAGGAGCCTCAACCCTCTCTTTAACCACACCATGGTGTACGACGGCTTCCAGGCCAAGGACCTGGCCGAGGCGTGCGCCGAGTTCACCCTCTGGCACCACGAAGCCTTTGCCAAGCGCCAGCTGGGGGGCATCCGGCTCAGCCTGGGCACAGGTAGGGAGTGTGTGTGTGTGTTGGGGGGGGGGGGGGGAAACGGGCACCCCAGGGGGCAGTGGGGGTGGCAGTGGCATGGCCTGGGGGGGTGACGGCGGCGGTGTCTCCGCAGGGAGCAGCTACGGGTTGCCGGTGGGCTGGATGGACTCGACGGCGGAGGAGCGGGGGGTGTGGGGGCGGCTGCTCCAGCAGCCCGGACAGTGGGTGGAAGCGCTGCTGCCCCTGAGGACCAACCTGGTCCCCCGGGCATAGCCCCCCCGACCCCCCCATGGACAACCCGGTGCCAGTGAGACTGTGGGACACGGGAGGGGGGACAGAGCTGAGCCCGGAGCATCGCCGTGCGGGGCTGGGGTGTGTGGCCCCCCCGCACCCTTCCAGCAATGAAGCGGCACCGGAGGGCACATTGGGTGGCTCTTTATTGCCCTGTGGACCCCGACTTCTCCCTCCGGAGCGGGGCTGGAGACGCTGCCTCTGCCTGCTCCCGCTGTGGGGGTGTCCCTTCTGTCACCATCCTGCCAGCCCCCCTGGCCGGGTCCCCCAAGGACGTGTCACAGCCCAGGGGGGGCTCACGCCCCTTCGCCTGGGCGAGGGTCCAGCGATGCTCCAGGATGGCTGCCCAGAGGCGGTACGCCGGCCCCCGCCTGCAGGGACACGGGGGATGTTGGAGGGAGGGGACCACCGCGTGTCTGTCCCTCCCCCAGCGCTGCCACCCAGCTTTCCCCACCTCGTCCAGGCCCCCCCGGGAGGGACAACAGGGGCTGGGGGTACCTGATGCCCACGTAGAAGAGGTCGTCACGGGTGGCACAGCCCAGCAGGTCCCGCAGGGTGAAGCCATGGGAGAGGAGCTGCGGGAGGTGGCGGGGGGTTTTGCGGGGGGTTCCCCTGCTCATGCTGGGGAGCCCCAACCCCCAGCCGCCCCCATAGCTCTGTGTGCCAAGGGGCCGCGGGCCTCACCGTGGCCGTGGTGGCCGAGTCTGTGCCGTGCTGCTGCAGCCACTCGAGGAGCAGGGGGTCAGCCTGGCCCTGGGGGGGCTGGGGGTTTGGGGGGGAGCGATCCTGCCCCAAGGTGAAGCACCCCATGGGGCCCTCCCCACTGCGCTGGGGCCGCCTGGGGACGGCGATGTCATCGTTCCCGGAGCGAAGCACCTGCTGCATCAGCCGCTGCCACTCTTGCTCCTTCTCGGCCAGCTCCTGGAGGAGCCTGGGGGAGAGCGGAGCAGGGACTGACACCCGGGGGCAGGGGGGGGGACACGGTGTGGCAGCCAGGGAGAGAGAAGCACAGGGACCAGCGAAGCCCTACCTGCCCGTCTCCGTGCGGAGGCGGCAGAGCTGTGCCACCAGTGCCGAGGGTGGCTGCAGGGAGGGCAGGGGGGCCACCTGGGTGCTGGGGTCGGTGCTGAGCCCCAAATTGGTGCTGTCCTGCTGGGGTTGGCTCCTGGGGATGGCCAGCCTTGGTGGCACGGCGTCGTCCTCGTCACTCGTGTCCTTGGTGCCGTCCCCCCGCAGGCAGCTGGCCTTCAGTCCCAGGTCTGCGGTGGCAGAGGCAGTGGCGGGCACAGAGAGGTGACCGATGGCCTCGGACCCCGAAGCATCGGGGAGAAAACGGGGAGCTGGGCCCAGCCAAGGCTGCCCCAGTGGTAGCCTCCCCCCCACCTCCCTTTCCCAGCACCCCAAAATCCCCCAGCCCACCCTGGGCCAGCCACCCTCTTCCTGCACCCACCTGGCCACGATGGTGGGACCCAGACCCACATGCCAGCCGTCCCCCAGTGCCACCCACCTCTTGCCAGCACGGTGAAAGCCGCCTGCACCGCCTGGCTCACGGCATCGTCCAGCGCAAACATCCAGTGGGGTTTGATGTGGTGCTGGCGCAGCACCCGTCTCACCTGGAAGAGGCAGAGCTGTGCCGGGGCATCACCCCCTTTGGGGCGTCACTGTGCCAGGGGCATCACCATGCCAGGAACAGCACCTACGCCAGGGCATCACCCTCACCAGGGCATTACCTGCACCAGGGCATTGCCATGCCAGGGGCATCACCTGAACCAGGACATCACTTGCACCACGGCATCACCCTCACCAGGGCATGGCCGTGCCAGGGGCATCACTTGCACCGGGGCATCACTGTTCTGGGGGCATCACCCGCACCAGGGGCATCATGCACACCGGGGTGTTGCCGTGCCAGGGGCATCACCTGCACCAGGGCATCACCCTCACCAGGGGCATCACCCTCACCAGGGCATTGCCATGCCAGGGGCATCACCTGAACCAGGGCATCACTTGCACCACGGCATCACCCATTCCATGGCATCACTGTGCCAGGGCATCACCAGCACCAGCACATCACCCTCACCAGGGCATCGCCGTGCCAGGGGCATCACTTGCACTGGGGCATCACTGTTCTGGGGGCATCACCTGCACCAGGGCATCACCTGCGCCAGGGCATTGCTAAGCCAGGGGCATCACCTGAACCAGGACATCACTTGCATCACGGCATCACCCACTCCAGGGCATCACTGTGCCAGGGCATCACCAGCACCAGCGCATCACCCTCACCAGGGCATCGCCGTGCCAGGGGCATCACTTGCACCGGGGCATCACTGTTCTGGGGGCATCACCTGCACCAGGGTATCACTGTGCTGGGAGCATCACCCTCACCAGGGGCATCAGATGCACCAGGGCATTGCCGTGCCAGGGGCATCACCCTCACCAGGGCATCACCATGCCGGGGGCATCACTCTCACCAGGGCACCACCTGCGCCAGGGCGTTGCTGTGCCAGGGCCATCACCCTCACCAGGACATCACCATGCCGGGGGCATCACCCACTCACTCAGCACCCTACCACCCCAGCCCGGGCACTCACCGCCGCCTGGAAGCCGAAGAGGGGAGCCTGGAGGTGGGGGAGGCTCAGCCCCTCTGCCCGCAGCCGGCTCTGCAGTGCCAGGAGGTCCTGGCACAGCTGGTGCTGGCTGGGGCACTGGATGTAGCTCCGCAGGCAGCTCAGCAGCCGAGCGAGATGCTCCGAGCCCAACCTCGCACCCGCCGTGCCCTGGGTGGGCAAAGGAGATGCTCGGGGGCTGCCGTCATGCCCCACCCCATACCCCGGGCACCCAGCACCCACCTGGCTCTCCTCCAAGGCAGTGATGATGGCGGGTGCCTCGGCGGTGAGGATGCGGTGCAGGGTGGCCCGGCGCTTGCTGTCCTTCCGCAGGAGGAACCCGTCCCCGCTCTCTTCGGGGGAGGACGAGCGCAGGCTGCGGTCGGAGCCGACTGAGCCCTGGGCAGTGCTGGGGGCAGGGGGGCAGGGTTGGCACTGTGTGTGTGTGTGTATGTGTCCCCCCCCCCGCCCCACCCTCACGCATTTAGGATGACGTTATTGGGCGTGGGAGAGGGCATGGGGGACCTCCTGCCTGCCCTCCAAGCTGTGATGGGGAGGGATGGGATGCTCTGGCACAAGACGGGGGGCATCGCGGGGCACAGTGCTGGCACATGGCAGGGGGCGCGGGTGTCACGGGAGGCTGAAAGCCAACACCCCCCACCTCCCCCCCCCCGGGGTCCCTCCACCCCACCATGCCCAGGATGCCCTACCCTGAGTAGCCGCGGCTGGAGGCTGCCTCGCCGGGGTGGCACGGGAGCAGGGGGCTGCCCGCTGTGCCCCTCACCAGGGCATCCTGCCTGGCCAAGGAACATCCCCTGCTCCCATCGCTGCCCTCCACACCCCCGTCCCGCTGCCCAAAGTCGGGGGGATCACCTGCCGGGGAGGTGATAGACATGGAGATGGTTATTAGCAGCTCATGCCAGCGCCCCCCCTGCCCCCTGCCTATTTTTCTCCCCCCTCCCCCAGACTCACCCCCCGCCGCGGGCAGGGGCCGGCTGCGGGCCCTCCTGGCATGGGCGAGGAAGGGGTCCCGCAGCAGCATGGCGGCCGTGGCCCGCTCAGCCGGGTCGGCCTGGAAGCAGCGCAGGAGGAACCTCTTGGCTTTATCCGACATGGACTCGGGCACCTCCGGGTGCATCTTGAACATCCCCACCTGGAGGGAGGGGAGGCTGCAAAGGGACCGGCCAACCCCGGGGAGGGGGGGCAATTTCAAGGCTGGGGAATCCCCCGCCACCCCCTCCCCAACCCCATGGGTACCTTGAACAAGGCAGCCTGGGGGCTGCCCAGCTCGTAGAAGGGGGGTTTGCCCGTGGCCATCTCGATGACGGTGCAGCCCAAGGACCAGATATCTGCTGGCTTCCCATAGCCCCATGGCCCCTGGTCGATGATTTCTGGGGCCATGTACTGCAGGGTGCCTGGGGGGAGGATGAGGAGGGGGCGAGAGGAGCCTGTATCCATCACCCAACACCCGCCCCGGGTGGGTTCTCCTCTCCTCCTCCTCTTCTCCTCCTCCCCGCGGCAGGTACAAGGCTGCAGACCCCATCATCTCCTGGTCCTCAGCATCCCACCATCCCCACCTTGGGGGAACGCTGTCCCCAGCCCCGGGCTGCCTTACCCGTGAAGGTCTCGGCGCTGGGGCTGATGCCCGCCAGCCTCTTGGAGGTACCAAAGTCGGAGATCTTCAGCACCCCACTGTACGTGTTGATGAGGACGTTGTCTCCCTGGCGCGAGAAGGGCGCCCCAAAATAAAACCAAGCCACAAAAAGCTCCTGGAGCTCGAGCATCACCGTTGGGCATCACCCCAGGGGCTTTGGGCATGGAGGGGCAGCTCCTGGCTGCCCAATGACCTTCGAGATGGTCAGGCCTCCTGCCCCCAGGAGGGGTGATGCCTCCCACCCCCTCACCTTGATGTCGCGGTGCACGATGTGGTTATCGTGGAGGTAGCTGAGCCCGGCGAGGATCTGGCGGGTGTAGAAGATGATGGTGGGTTCGTTGTCCTTCAGGGGTCCCCACTTGGAGCGCAGCAGGGATGAGAGGCTGCCTGGAGGCGGGGGGATGGGGGGGACACAGAGTGGGGCACCACCCCCAATTTAGACCCTACATACAGCCACGTGTCCCCATTTGACCCCCAAATCCCGTCCCCAGCGCTACCCACCTCCCGGCACCTCCTCCATGAAGATCTTGATGAAGCCATCCTGGCTGACGGAGCCCAGGTACCGCACGATGTTCCTGTGCCGCAGGTGCTTGTGCAAGGCGATCTCCTCGTGCAAGGGCTGCGAGTACCTGCGCAGCGGGACGGGGTGGTGAGGGGGTGCCCAGGCTCCCCTGGGACCGTCCCCCCGCCCCCGTCATGGCACCCACCGGCTGTCCCGCTCCGGGATCTCCTTGATAGCGATGCGCACTTGGTTGCTGAGGCAGCGCCCGGCGTAGACGACCCCGAACGTCCCCCTGCCCAGGACCACCCGCTCGCCCGCCTCTGAGTACTCGTAGCTGTACTGTGAGCAGAGATGCGGGGTGCCAGCCTGCGCCACCCGGTGCCCCATGTGTCCCCCCCCCCCCCGTGTCCCCATCTCACCTCCAGGATGGGCTGCGTGGGGCTGGGCACCTCCTCGCCGCCCGCCGCCTGCTCGGCCAGGAGGGACTGGATCTGGTGGCAGAACCTGCCGGTGGGAAGGCGACGGTCCCGAGTCCCCGTGAGGATGTTGGCGACGTGGCCACCGACCCCCTGCCACACAGGGGCTCCTGGTCCCCATCCCAGTCTGTCCCCCACCAGTGGCATGACCCAGCTGCAGGGGTTGGGTCCCTAGGACACCTCTCCCCCCCCCAAAATTAAGATAGGGAAGAAATTGCATAATTGCATGCTCCCATCCCTCCCCGCTCACCAGGGCAGTGACTGGGGGTCCCCCGTGCCCCCACCAGCAATGTGGGGCTCCCCGTGCCCCCCCAAGTCCCCCGGCTCACCACTGGCAGTGCTGCTGGGAGGGGAAGTAGAGCTGGAAATCCTCCTCCGCCTGCACCACGTAGAGGAAGCAGCCGCGTTCGTCGTGTTTGCAGATGCTGGAGGGACAGGACCCACCCCCCCGCCCCCCCGCCCCATCAGCGGTGGGGCTGATGCTGCCCATGGGGCAGGTGGAGGGGCTGCAGGCCCATGGCGGGGGGGCATCTTCGGTCCTGCCGGTGAGGGGACAGGGGACATGCTCACCTGACGCCTCGGATGGCCGTGGCCGCGAAGGTCCAGCTTGATGCTGCTTTCTGCAGGAGAACGGGCAGATGAGGAGGGGTTCAGTGGGGACAACCCCCCCCAGGCCCCCCAGCCCCATCCCTACCTCCTCCGTGGGGCAGACGAGGGCGAGTGTCAGGGTGGGATCCTCCGTGCCGCTGCGCAGTGCCAACCGAGCCGGCCGCAGGACCTTGCTGAGCTCCAGGACCAGGACCTGTGGCAGAAGGCGGCAGGGTGGGGGGCTGCGGAATGAGCCCCCCGCACCCACCGGGTCCCCTGCCACATCCCTGCACCCCCGTCCTCCCACCAGGGTTGGCACCCGTGGGCTGCTGGCTGCCTCCCCGTCACCCTGGTGAGACCGGATGACCAGGTGGTCCCCAGGGAGGTTCTGGGGGTGTGAGTGGGGGGGGTGGGTTCTGCGTGGCCCCTCACCGGGCAGTGTGGCGCGGCGGCGAAGGGTTGGCACGCCTCGAGGAGGAAGCCCAGCCAGAAATCAGCCAGCTCCTGCCGGGACGAGGGGACCCGCGGGCTCCTCTGGAAGTGTTTGTAGAGCAGGAAGGTCTCCATGACCGAGACCAGGTACCTGCGGGGACGTGAGGGACAAGAGAGGAGAGAGAGACGTCCCCAGCATCTCCTAAACCCACCCAAAACCCCCTCCTGGGCACAGCCACCAGGGACTGGAGACCCAGAGGTTTGCCCGGGTGGGCACACGCCGTGCCGTGCCGTGCCATACCAGCCCGGTGCATTGAGCTTGTAGAGCTTCTCAGAGGCTTGGATGACTTTGCCGAGGTCGTTGGCCAGGATGCCAGCTCCCAGGCAAAATCCCACATCCCAGTAGTAGTGCAGCTCCTCCAGGCTGCCCTTGCGACCCTGCAGGCAGCTCAGCTTCACCCCTGGATGCGGGAGCCAGACCCCATCACCCCTCTGCCGCCAACCCCGCACCCGGCCACGGCCGCTCGGGGGGCGCCCCGATGCCGACGGACCCCCGTCCCCAGTGGGTCCTTGTCCCTGACCTGCGGGTGGGCACCCACCGATTTGCTGCAGCTGCGCGGAGGTTTCGAACCGGTGCCCGGCGGCCATGAGGAGGACGGCGGCGTTGATGCCCGCGTGGAGGCTCGGCTCCACCTCGAAGGCTTTGCTGTACCTGGGCAGAGATGCCGGGTGGAGCGTACGGCCTCTGCCACCCCCCCCTTCCCCCAGCCAAAACACTGCTGCGTTGGCATCCCGGAGCCGCCCCCCATGATGGGGAAGCACTCCCAAACCAGAAAAAAAAACAGAAAAGAAGTCAAAATACAAAAGCCCAGCAGGAATTAGCATCCTCTGCCTCAGCATTGCTGCTGAGGGGGGCTGAATGTGGGGCTGCGCCGCCCAGAGACCCCCCCCCGAGCCCCTTCAAAACCCCCTGGATGGGGAGACGGGCAGGCAGGCGGCTCCCAGCCCCGTCCCCAGCCTCACCAGTAGAAAGCCCGGTCCCTCGTCTCGGTGTGGGTGAAGCCGGAGTCGATGAACATGTCCTTGTAGACGCGGCCGCACAAGCAGAGGAGGTCGGGGGCAGCCCCCTCCCCGCGCTCCGCCACCGGCAGCAGCACCGACAGGGCCTTCTCCCGGTCCCCGACGCCGTTACGCCTGCGCACACGCCGCCGGCGTTGGGTGACCAGCACCACCAGCATGGCCCCTTGCTCCCCCCGACCCCCCGGCTCCGTGCCATCGGGATACTGGGGGTGCGTGTCACCCCCCTCCCCGCCACCGCTCACCGGCTGAGGGCGAAGGCGTAGTGGAAGCGGACGTTGTGCTGCTCGGCCACGGCGCAGGTCGGCAGCGCCTGGAGGGTCTCCACCAGCGAGATGATGGCATCGTAATCCTGCGGGGACGACGGCGGGGCTGAGCCGGTGGCCCCCAGGCCGCCCGTCCCCAGCTCCGTGGGGTGATGCTCTTCCCGGACCAAGCTCCACCGAGCAAGGACAGGCTGTGGAGCATCCCCCCCAGCCGGCCCCTGGGATGCCGACACGGTCCCCGGGATGTTTCAGTCCCTTCACCTGCACGTCGCGGTAGGAGAGGAGGAGGTTCACCACGATGTCCAGGCTGAGCAGCTCCATGCTGTCCAGGCGCTGCTGGATACGGGCCAGCTCCCGGCTCAGCTGCTCCCCTCGGTACCTCTCCCGTGCCCTCCGGATATCCCGCCTGATCGTCTCCCGAAAATACCCGCTGGGGATGGGGAGGGGGGGAAGAGATGTGGGGCTTTTCAGGTGGTAGCAATTCTCCGCCAAGCCCTGCCAGCCTACGGGGGCTCACCCGCAGCCGGAGCGGGGGGGTGGCAGTACCAGGAGTTGGTGGGGATCCCCTCCAGCAGCTGGACGAGCCGGGCTGACAGCGGGGTGAAGGCGGCCTCTGGCTCGAAGCCGGGCTGGAAAAGCTCCGTCAGGCATTTCACGGCCCCGGTGTTGCAGCAGACGACCTTGTTGTGGGGTGTCACCACGTAGGGGATGAAGGTGTAGCTGCTGCAGAGGTCCTGAGGGAGGGGAGAAGAGGTGAGCGGCTGTGCCAGCCAAGCTGAGAACTCCTCTACTCGTGTCATGGACCAGTCTCCTCTCCCCAAACCTGCCCAGGCCACGCTAATAGAACCACCTTCCATAACTCATTAGCAGGGAAAGACAAACCAGCTTTATCTCTGACTGCCATCATTACACTCCAGAGTGAACATTCCTGGTTCTTTTCAAAACCAGGTACCCCTCTCCGTCCTGCTGCTCCTGGCAATTGCTCTGGGTAAGTGACACCCCCCCCCCCCCCCGCCCTGCATCATCTCAGATGTGGGGAGAGGTCTCGCTCCCTGACTGCAATGTCCACCCTCCGAGGCTGCGCAGAAGCTGCTTGGTGGGGGGGAGAGAGGGGCTCAAACCCCCCAGCACCGCAGCAGCGAGCATGGACACAAGAGACGCACCGAGTTCTTCTGGCAGATGTCCTCCTGGGGAGAGAGAAAGGGAGGGAGGAGGAATTTAACGAGCATCCCCCCCCCCGCCCTGGCAAAAGAAATGAGCTGATTTCAGGCTCAGGGATCGGAGTGACCTGGAAAACAGCCAGGGACAGCGAGGGACGGTGGGGCAAGGGACAAGGGACACGGGTGATGTGTGTGTCATCCCCCCAACCCCGGGCAGGGCTGCAAACGCAGCCGGCTTCTCCTCCAAACCCGGCACAGGGAAGGGGTCTCCAAATGGGTGCTTCCCCGGATCAGGGTGACATCTGGGGACGATTTGAACGTGCTCCCATCCACATTTCCCCCGCCCCCGAGCAGTGAGAATCCCTCCCACCAGCCCCTTCCGTGCGGAGGGTTTCGCTTCCAAGGAATCGGCTTTTCCCACAGAAAAGCACCTGTTCCCAAATTCCCGCCCAGCTGGGGCCAGGGGAGCACCCAGCACCCGGCCCCGGGGCTCACCGGGGTCCCCAGCCACCCCCTCCTCATCCCATGCAGGGAATTCTCTGCCAGAGCAGGATGTGGCTGTGGGAACTCGGCCGAGCTCAGGGGAAGGATGGAGATCCCCCCTCCTGCCGACACGGATGCCCCAGGCTATTCCCACCCTGGAGAAGCAGCACCCGAGGGGCTGGGGTGTCCGTGTCCCCGTCCCCGCTGACCTGCAGGGCCTGGAGGGGGGGCAGGTCATCCTGGCAGCAGAGCAGGACGTTGTGGGACATGTTGAAGCTCTCGCGGACGCCCAGGTGGTAGAAGAGGGAGGGCTGGCAGACGGAGTCACTCAGCTCCACCACGGCCACGTCTGCGGGCAGCACAGGGGGGATGCTCACCGGAGCGACGCCGGACCCCGGATTCATGGGGCAGGGGAACCAGCCACCCCCAGGTTGGCGGGGGGGGGGGCGGCGGTGGCATCCCCAAAGAGAGGGGGTGGCCCCGGCCATCACAGCGCCCGCGGCCACGATGAGGGGCACCCGCTTGCCCCCAGGCACAGGGTGAAACCCTCCACACAAAAAAAACACCCTTTCTGAAATCACCCCCCCCCCTTGTTAACGCCGGGGAGGAAGATATCCCGGCAAATGTCCAACCAACCTGAAAAGTAAACAGGAGGAAGGCAGAAAAGCAAACAGCGAACCGCCGGGAATTGCGCAGCGGCTGGGGAAAAGTCTTGGCCCAGATATTCCCGGATAGCTGGGATAACCCGGTAGAAGAGCAGGGAAAGGAGGGTGACGGAAACCCCACGCCGAGGGAGCGGGTCGCATCCTCACCTGCGTTGTAGAAGCGGTCGAGGGTGGCGGTGTCGCCCAGTGCCAGGGTGTCGAAGGGCAGGGCGTGCAGGCGTGCCCGCAGGTCGCGGCAGGCGTCGCGCAGGCTGCGCAGCGCGGGGCAGGCGGCCGGCTCCCGGCCCAGCACGAAGACGACGCTCAGCGCCCGCCGCCCGCTTGCCCGTCCCCGGGTCCCGCACACTGGTCGGCCCGTGGTACCCGCCACCACCAGCGGGTCCTGCCAGCAGCTCCCGGCGACCGGGGGGGTCCCTGGCACCTCCATGGCTGGGGCAGCCCAGACCCACCGGGGGGGCTCGCACCGACCGAGCCCTTACGTTGCACCGAGTTGCCCCATTCCTCACCGGGAGAGCCCTCACCTCGCACCGGGCTGCCCTGTTCCTTACCGGGAGAACCCTCGCCTTGCACCGGGCTGCCCCGCACCACGGTGCCCTATTCCCCCCCTGGGGAGAGCCACCGGGGTCTGCACCGGGCTGCCCTAATTCCCCCCTGGGGAAGCCTGTACCCTGTACCGGGCTGTTCCTCACCGGGATGACCCGTTCGCCATTGGGAAACCCCACACCGGGCTGCCCCGTTTCCCAGTGGGAGAGCTCGCACCGGGCTGTCCCGTTCCCACCAGAGACTCTGCACCGGCCCTGACCCGTTTACCCCCGGGATACTCCACCCTGGGCTGCTCCGTTCCCACTGGGAGACCCCGCACTGGCCTGACCCGTTCCTTAGCGGGACACCCCGCAATAGGCTGCTCCGTTCCCACCGGGAGACCCTGGACCGGGATGCCCTGTTCCCCCCGGGAGACCCCACACCGGCCTGACCCGTTCCCCACCGGGACACCCCGCACTGGGCTGCTCCGTTCCCACCGGGACACCCCGCACCGGGATGCCCTGTTCCCACCGGGAGACCCCGCACCAGCCTGCCCCGTTCCTTACCGGGACACCCCGCACCAGCCTGCCCCGTTCCCCACCGGGAGAGCTCCCTACCGGACCGGCTCGTCCCAGGAGGGCCCGGCCCGCCCCGCTCCCCGAGCTCCTTCCCGGGCTCCTCCGCACCGGGGCCGCCCCGCACCGGGCTCCGCTCCGCCCTGCCCCGCCCCGCCCCGGGCACCGGGCGCCGCTTCCGCCTGTCCCGGCCGTGAGTCAACGGCGGCACCGCCTCCCCCCCCCGCCCCCGCCTCATTCCCCCCCCACCCGGGGACGGGACGGACCCCCCCGGCCGGATCCTGATCCCCCGGCGGGCACCGGTTGCGAAGGGCCGGTTGCGAAACGGGAGCGAGGGAAGGGGAAGTTGGGGGGGGGTTGAACGACACCGCGGGGGAGGGGGGACACACACCGGGGCCGGTTCCCCCTCCCTGCACGTGTTGCAGCCGAAATAACGGCCCCAAAGCGGCCGGGGAGGGGGGAGCCGGGCGGGCAGAGCTGGCACCCGCGGCTCTGAGGTGCGGCGGTCCCTGCCGGGAAAGCCACCGTCCGGGCTGGGATGCGGGGGACAGGGTGGCACAGAGCCCTGGGGGGGCTGCCGGGCAGGCAGAGAAGCCACTATGAAGGCAGACAAGCCACCATACGGACAGAGAAGCCGCCACGCAGACAGAGAAGCCGCTGTGCAGGCAGACAGGCAAGTAAAGGCAAGCCACTGCACAGGCAGACAAGCCACCACGCAGGCAGAGAAGCCACCATGTGTGCAGAGAAGCCACCGCGCAGGCAGACAAGCCACCGCGCAGGCAGACAAGCCACCATGCAGGCGGACAAGCCACCGCACGGGCAGACAAGTCACTGTAAAGGCAAGCTACCACACAGGCAGAGAAGCCACAACGCAGGCAGGCAAGCCACTGCACGGGCAGACAAGCCACCGTGCAGGCGGACAAGCCATCGTGCAGGCAGGCAAGCCACCGCACAGGCAGAGAAGCCACCATGCAGACAGACAAACCACTGTGCAGGCAGACAAGCCACCGCACAGGCAGACAAGCCACTGCAAAGGCAAGCCACCACACAGGCAGAGAAGCCACCACGCAGGCAGACAAGCCACTGTGCAGGTAGAGAAGCCACCATGCAGGCAGACAAGCCACCGTGCAGGCAGACAAGCCACTGTAAAAGCAAGCCACCACACAGGCAGACAAGCCACCATGCAGGCAGAGAAGCCACTGTAAAGGCAAGCCACCGTGCAGACAGACAAGCCACGGCACAGACAGACAAGCCACCACGCAGACAGACAAGCCACGGCACAGACAAACAAGCCACCACGCAGACAGACAAGCCACGGCACAGACAGACAAGCCACCGTGCAGACAGAGAAGCCACTGTATAGGCAAACCACCACGCAGGCAGAGAAGCCACCGCGCTGGCGGACAAGCCATCCCAGCCTTGTTCCCACGGCAGGGCCGGGCCAGCCTGGGGCAGGAGGGAGGAGCGGGGACAGTGGGTGCCCGGGGACGTCGGGACACGGAGCCCTGCCTGCCCGGGCCTGCTGCTCAGCCCCGCCGCCGTCTCCGGGAAGGCAGAGCCGGGGTGCGGTGGCTGCGGCACACACCCTGCCCGGCCTCCTCCTCTGCCACCCTGGGGAGGAAGGCGTCCCTCCTCCCCATCGCCATCCCCGGGGCGCCCAGCATTAGCGGGGCTGGATGCGGCCGCAGAGGTTCCCCGCCCCGCGGAGCCCCGGCTCAGCCTGGCCACGCTCCTCTGCCGCTGGGGAGCCCAGGCCAGCAGTTCCCCCAGTTCACCCAGTTCCTCCAGCCTCAGCCCACAGTCACCCCTGCCCGACACAGTCCCCCCAGCCAGGCAAGGGGATGCGCCCCACGGAGGGGGACACCACAGGGTGACATCCCCAGGACAGGAGGGGACGATGTCCTGTTGCTTCATCCACCAGCGTGGCATCACCCCTCCCCATGCTGGTTCCCCTCCTTTCGTTGCTGGGAGGACTGGAGTCGCTCCATCCTCCAACATGGCACCTCCCATACCCATACTGGTTCCCCTCCCCTGGTCACTGGGAAGACTGGAGCCACTCTGTCCTCCAGTATGGCACCTCCCATACCCATACTGGTTCCCCTCCCCTGGTCACTGGGAGGACTGGTTTCATTTGAGGCACCCGCCAACGCCAACCCGTGGGCAGGACGCAGCCGCGTCCCCAGCTGCGGGTACGGGGTTTGCAACCAAAAATCTCCCGGGGCAGCACCTGCTGCTCGGGCTCTGGGGGTGACAGGTGACAACGACAGGGACACCAGAAATAGAAGGAAAATCCTTTATTGGGTCTCCGGCGCAGGCTCGGCCCAGCGTGGGGCTGGGGGCTTGGCCAGCAAAGGGCCACCCCGCTGCCAGCCGCGGCCACGTGTCCCTGATGCCCTGTGTCCTCTGGGCTCCTGGCGAGCGTGGCAGCAGGGAGCCCAAGGCTGGCATTCAGGGCTGGATGGGACCCCCACGCCCAACTTGCCCCCTCCACCCTGCTCTGCCCCTCCCTGGGGAGCAACCGGAGGGTGCAACTGTGGCCACACTGGGTGCGAACCCCCCCCGGCACATCCCCGGGGGTGCTGGGGCCAGGGGTGGGTGACGTGTCCCACCCTGGTCCCCCCGGGGGCAGAGAGGGCGGCCCCGGGGCAGAGCCACCTTTGCATAGTTGTGGTGTGGGCAGGGGTCCTGCAGCCGGGGGAGGACAGTCTGGCAGCGGGCAGGGACGCCGGCAGCACTGGCCTCTTCTCTGCCTTCCCTGGGAGGGGGGGGACACACACGAGGGCAGCATCTCCCCAGCCCCGGGGCGCGCGGTGGCCTCAGATCCTGGTGCAGAGGACAGAGAAGAACCAGTAGCAGAAAGGGCCCGGGTGGCTTGGCCCTGGAGGGGGGTCCAGGCCCCCCACAGCCCCCAGAAAGGATGGGATGATGGTGGGGGGCAGGGGGGGGGTCCCAGTGCCCACCCTACTGCACCCATGTGGGTGGCAATGCCCTGGGGGAGGGTTGGCATTCCCGCGCCTGGGAATTATGGGGGAGCTCCCACAGGGGAGGGATAGGGGGGGGGCACAGGCTTTCTGGACGCCCCCCCCCCCCCCCCCCCCGCCCCCCGCACTCCCACCCCAGCTACACGAACCCCCCCCTCCGCCCCCGGACACGAGACAGACACCACCTCGCAGAGTTTAATTGGGGACACCCGAGCTACAAGTCTCACCCCACGACACACAGCACGCACACACACCCCACACCCCCCCCCCAAAACAACACACAGAAAGGTTGGAGGGGGGACTGGGGACCCCCCACAGCCCCCCGCCCCCCCCCCCCCCCCCAGCAACACAAAGGCACAGCAAAAGCACACAGCAAGGCCCTGGCTCTGCTCCTCCGGCGGGCACGGAGGGGCTGGCGGAAGCGGGGAACATGGCGGGGGGGGGTCAGAGCAGGGGGCTGGGGGCTCCAGCCAAAACGCTGAAGGGAAAAGCACCTGAGAGCTCGCTGGGGAAAGAGAAGACCCCCAGCACCCTCCTCACACCCCCCCACCCGGCGAGCCCCAAGGCTGTGGGGAGGCAATGGGGTGGGGGGGGTGGGTATGAGGGGGGTGCCCAGGGTGGGGAGGGGGACTGCTGGGTGCTCTCTAACTGGGGCCAAACTGGGCCCCACAGCTCCCGTCCTGTCGAGGGTGCTCAGGGGGAAGGGGTGGGGGGCTGCACCCTACCACCGTGGGGCCCGGGGGGGTGGGGGGGGCTGTGCATCAGTGCATCCCGCCCGGGGCTCCATGCATGGAAATGGGGGGGGGGGGGGGACAGGGGGGACACCCCCTTCCCTTCCATCGTTAAAGACTCCCAGGAAAATAGCAAACCAGCCGGGACGTCCCCTTCGTGCAAACCAGGAGAGAGGGACCACGCCATCCGCACCCCCCCCCACCCCCGGCCACGGGGAGGGGGCGAGGGGAGGGTGAAGCTCTGGGGGTGCAGAGGGGCAGCCCCCTCCCCATCGCCGCCAGCACCCAGCACCTACTGGTTGTCCTCTCTGGCAGCGTGCAAGGAAAGAGAGACGGGGCACGGCCCCCCACCACCACGTTAGACACGGCGAGCCCCACGGCACCAGGCGAGGGGGGAGAAGAGCAACGGGCCCCCCCCACCCCCCTTGGCTCAGCTCAGGGGGATGGATTTGGGGACCCCGTGTCGTCCCCCCACCACCCTAGGGCTGGGAGCCAGGATCCGGACGGGCAGTAACAGACAGAGGAGGTGACAGCCAGACAGCAAGGGGACACACAGGGGAGGACGAGCCCCCTCCATCTCCCAAATGCCCCCCCGCCGGGTGACGATGGACCGGCACAAACAGCCACAGGAGACAACACTCAGCTGCGAGACAGGACACGGCCAAGACAGGCCACGGAGCCCCACGCACCGGGGGCTGACCCCCATTTTTGGCTTCCAGGGTGAGCTTGGTGGCACGAGCCCGTGCGGGTGTCCCCCCCGCCAACACCCCCCCGCCCTCCTCCTCCATGCCGGCTTGGGGGGGGGGCGGCACGGGAGCCTTACAGTGTTTGGTAGGTGCTGTCCTTCGACTTGATGAACTTGATGATGAAGAAGACGACGGCTTGGACGCTCAGCACCAGCACGATGCCGCCGATGAAGCTGGCCGTGTCGAAGCCGGGAGGGTGAAATTCGGGGCTGCCCGTCAACGGGGCGCTGGTGGTGGTGGTCTCTAACGGCAGGGAAAACCGGGGGGGGGTGTTACGGGTGCTGTAGGCATCCCTGGAGCACTGGTGCCCACGCCAAGGAGAGGGGTTTTGGGGTCCTCACGGACCCCAGCATCTGCACGGGGCTGGAATTTCCCCATGGAGACGTGGATGCAGGGATTGGGGTCGGCCCCTTCCCGTGCCGGAGCAGCCGGCACCGCGCGGGAGAGGAGCCAGCGGTGAAAGGATCCCAGTGGGATCAATAATTCAGAGGGCTCCGGGCTCCGGTTACGTGCCGTAATTAGCCCAATGCTCTCCAGTTCCCGCTTCCTGGAAGAGGCTCCTTCTCCGCTCCCAGCCCTGGCTCCAACCCAGCCAGAGATGGCACCTCCTGGCAAGGATGGCAGCAGGGCTGGTTCCTGGGGGGGAGCTGCAGGGTGTTGTGACCCCCCCAGCCCCGCTGCAGCCCGCAGCAGCATGGCTCGGAGCAGAGATGGGGGACAAGGGACCGAGCTGTGACCTCGGGGATGGCTCTGGCACCTCCTGGGGCACAGCCAAGGTTGAAGCAACCAAGAGGCTTGTCCCATCCCACTGGCCACTGTCCCCTGGGGCACCCGGACCCCCCCACCCCATCCCACCACCTCCCCGCCGCCCCCCCAGACCCGCTCACTTGGGGAGTGCGTCACCGGCTCCTTGCTATGGGACCGTGGAGGTTCTTCAGTGGGGGACTTCAGCGCCGCTGGAGGGAGTGACAGGGGGAAGGGGGGGAAAAAGGGTTGTCAAGGGACACAGCCGTGCACCCCCAGTCCCATGTCCCTGTCCCAGGGGTGGCATTTCATCCCCACAGCCCCGGCATCCGCGGCAGCACCTCCATCCCGAAGGCTGCTGAGTCTGGGGGCACCGCGGGGTCTGGGGGGGGACCCGCTCTCGCGGGGACAGGGGGGGGTTACCTCGACACAGGGTGCTGGTGTTATAGAGCGCGCAGGTCTCCCGCTCTGCCGCCCCTCTCGGCACGCAGCTCCCTGGCTCTGCGGGAAGAGGGAGTCAGGTTCTCCCAAGGGACACCCCCCCACCCCAGCAAACCAGCCCGTGGGGGCACCCGGTGCAAGGGTTTGGGATGGCGAGGGCTCGTTCCCGGGGCTGGGCATCCATCTGAGGGGCTGCAAGCTGGGGCTCGCATCTGCACCCCGGCGGGGAAGAGCCCCAGACAAAGGGCTTTACAACCAGCCGGCTTTCTCCCACCTCCATCGCCTGGTGCTGCTCCAGCCGCACCTCCATGGAGGGGGGAGGCGGGGGGTTCCCAGCGTTACCCCAAACCCAGAACACGCTGAAATCCCACACCCCTGCCCGCTCGGCTGGCACGGATCCCCTGCCTCCACCCGGGATGGGTCGGGTGAGGTGGACCTCGACCGTGGAAAGCAGCCGCGATGAGGCACCCAAGGGTGCTGAGCTGCCAGAACCATCCTGGCACGGCCCCAGCCCAGCGGCAGGGGAAGCCCGGTGGGAGGTCAGAGGCCCAGGATAACACTTGGCTGAGAACACTGGGGGCCGTGGGAGCCTCTCACTCTCCCCCCACAATGCTGAGCCCCCTCCGGATTTGGCCCTGCCCCACCGACCCCCTCACCTGGCTCCTCGGGGGTCCCGCAGCCCACCCAGACGCAGCCGGTGCCGTTGTGTGCGGTGGTGCCGGCCGTGCATGTCTCGCAGGACCTCAGCTCGCCACACTCTCCTGCCAAACCCGGGATGGGGGGGAAGAAGGGTGAGGTTCGGGCCGACATCCGTCCCCGCATCAGCCGGGGTCGGGGCTGGACCCTCTTTCTCCATGGAGGGGGATTTCTCACAATGCAGCGGGAGGGAACGAAGGCACCTCTTGCAGCACCAAACCCACTCCCAGACCCATCCCGACAGGCTGCAGGTGTGTTTGTAGCATCACCAACTCTCCGGGGAGGGGACATCCCACACCCCACAGCCATCCCGGGACGCACAGGGCTGACCCCATCGCCCGCAGCAACGGCGGGACGCAGCACAGGGCAAGCCCCCCCTACCCCAGCCCCGGAGCTTTTGGTGGGGGTCTAGAAGAGAGGAGGCGGCGGCAGCAGCCCATGTTGGGGTTCCCTGAGCAGCATCGCCCCTCTGTCCCCCCCAGACCGTCCCGCAGGACCCCCCGCTCCCCATCGCCCCAGCAATGGCAGTGAGTCACTTGGGCGTTTGCGGAGCTGCTCTGCCATGAGCTCTTCCCCCCCCCCTCCCCCCCCCCACCCGCTCATCATTAATTTACAGCGATGACTGTCAGCGAGGGAGGCTGCAATGGGGAGCCGTGGCCGGGCCCCTGCACCTCGCCGCGTCCCACGCCCACGTTTGCACCATCCCGGGAAGGAGCCGGGAGCCATTCCCCACCCTGGACACGCTTCCAGGCTCTCGGGGGACAAACCACCCCCCCCCAGGGCTTGCAGGAGGAGGATGGGTGATGGCGGGGGGCTGGCTCCCCGGGGGGTCTCTGTCCCGCAGGGACCAACCTGGCCTCGCGTGTGGCTTTGCCACAGCAGCTGCACCCCATCCCCGCCGGCAGCGCTTTGCGGAGGGCTCCCCACCACACCACCTCCCTTTGGGGTGGGCAGCTCCAGCGCCCCCCTCCCCTCCCAAGCTTTTAGGGTCTTCCCGGCCTCCCGGGCCATGCCTGCCTGAATCCAGAGGCCCCTTCCTTCTCCCAACGCGCCCCCACCCCCGGCAAAAGCAAAGGGGGCAACTGGTGGCGGAAGGCACCAAGTGGGATGCTGCGGACCCATTGCCATGGCTACGGCGTGGTGGGCACGCCGCCGGCCCCCCCCCCCCCCGCCACTCCAGCATTTAGACACCTGCCGGGAACCAATGGGAAAGTAGGACTTTGTTCGCAAGGGTTTCAGGCAGGTTTATAATTTAAGTTATTTTTATCGCGGCAGGCACAGGAACAGACGTTTGAGCCCAACGTTGTCAACTCCCGCTCCTGCCGTCAGGTGTGGGGAGGGAGAGGAAAATAAAGCGGGGCGAGGCGGGGGGGGGGGGGGGGCAGCGGGGCCGGCTGAGGGCAGCCCCATCCCGATGGGTGCTCCGGGAACACGCGTGGGTCCCGGTGGGATAAGTCAGGGTGGAAATGTGTCCCGGGAGCAGCGCGGGGGGGAGGGGGGGGGGGGGGGGGATGGGAGAAGGGGAGCAGAAGCAAGGCTGGGGTTTGCATAATTGATGCCCGGAGTTGCAGGCACCCCGGGAAGGAGGGTGACGCCTCCTCCCCCCCCGCCACGGAAACCGCCACGAGATCCCCCCGCTCTCCCGAGAGGAGGCCGGACCCTGCACCCCGCCTGTCCTGCAACGACCCAGCTCACCCCTCCTGGCCCTGGGGGTCCCAGCCCCCCATCGGGGAGCAGGAGACGGAGCCCCTCTCCCCCCAGAGCGGGGCCAACCGAGGGAACGGGGCTCTCCCGGACCCACCAGGGACGAGGGGGTCCCGCGGGGGGCGAGGGGAACCCTCGGAAAAAACAAACCAACCCCAAACCCCAAAAAGTTCAGCTGCCCCAAAGCTTCAAACTCCCCTCGCCCCCCATCCCCGGGTCTCCCCCCGCGCCCCCCCCCCCCCCCCCGGGCCGTACCTGCGCGGGTGGGAGCGGGCCCTTGCGCGCAGAGGAGCGCGCAGAGGAGCGCGCAGCGCAACGCCCCGGCGCACGGCGGGGCCATGGCCCGGCCCGGTACGGCTCGGTTTAGCCAGGCTCGGCTCGGCCCGGTCCCGGCGGGAGGTGTCGGCTGCCACGCCGCGGAACTCCCGGGAGAACGGAGCGGAGCGGCGGGGACATGCGCGCCCGCGGGAGGCGGCCCCGGCGGCGGAGGGGGGCGGGCAGGGGCGGCCCCGCTTCGTCCCGCCCCGCCCGGGGGGGGCATGGCCCCTGGCGGGGGGGGGGGGGGGCCGATCCGGGGATGCATCCCACCCACCCCCACCCGCCGCCTGCACGCTGCTGTGGGAAAAGTGGGGATGGCCCGGTCGCGGGGGGCGCTCGGGGGCGCCGGGAACTGCACCCCCCGGTACGCACTGCTCCGCGGGACACGCTGCACTGCACACACTGCACACATTGCACTGCACGCACTGCACGCACTGCACACCGTTCACACACTGCACGCACTGCAGTGCACACGCTGCACGCACTGCCTGCACCCACTGCACACACTGCACACCATTCACACACTGCACACACTGCACTTCACACACTGCACACCGTTCACACACTGCACACGCTGCACTGCACACGCTGCACACACTACACTGCACACGCTGCACGCACTGCCTGCACACGCTGCACACACTGCACACCATTCACACACTGCACACACTGCACTGCACACACTGCACACACTGCACACCATTCACACACTGCACACACTGCACACCCTGGACACACTTCACACACTGCACACCATTCACACACTGCACACCCTGGACACACTGCACATGCTGCACACACTGCCTGCACACACTGCACACACTGCCTGCGCACTGCACACCCTGCACTCGCTGCGCACACTCTGTACACTTTACTCACTGCACACCGCCTGTGCGCTGTACGCCCTCTACACTGCACACACTGCACACTGTGTGTGCCCTGCACTCCCTGCAGACGCTGCCGGAGCACGGCACGCTGCATGCGCGGCGCATTGCGTGGGCACTGCACACCCTGCGGGCTGCACGCACAATGCGCTGCCTGAGCGCTGCACATCTTACACACCGCACACACTGCACACCCTGTACTCACTGCGTATGATGTGCTCACTGCCCACACTGCACATCCCTTACTCACTGCGCATGTACGATGTGCTCACTGCCCACACTGCACATCCCTTACTCACTGCGCGCACTGCACACCCTGCACACATTGCCTGCGACTGCACACCCTCTACACTGCACATGCTGTGCACTGTGTGCACTGCACACTGTCTGCGCACTGCACCCACTGCACACCCTGCCCATCCTGCACGCTGCACACCCCGCACACCCTACTCTCCCTGAACACACTGCACTCCCTGCACACTGCACACACTGCACTCCCTGCACACTCTACTGTCCCTGCACACCCTGCACTCACTGCACATCCTGCACACCCTACTCTCCCTGCACACAGCGCACACACTGCACTCACTGCACACCCTGCCCAACCTGCACGCCCTGAACTCTCTTTACTCACTGCACACCCTGCACTCACCGCACACATTGCACACCCCACACACCCTACTCTCCCTGCACACCCTGCACACACTGCACTCCCTGCACACCCTACACTTCCTGCACACACTGCACACCTTACTCTCCCTGCACACACTGCACACCCTGCACTCACTGCACACGCTGCGGTCACGGCACACCCATCCCTTGTGCTGCACGCTCTCCCCGCACCCCCAACGCGCACTTGCGCACTCACACCCCCCAAAAACCCTCCAACCCCCTCACTAACCCCCCTTCAACCCCCCCTAAGCCCCCTCCCTGGGTCACCGTCACCCTCCCGGGGGGCTACGGAGGATCCCTCCGCCGGCCCCTGTCGTCCCCCCCCCGCCACCACCGTTCAGCACCGCGGACAGCTCTCGCCGGGCCGGGCCGGGCCGGGCCGGGCTACCGAAGGGGCGACCGCGGCGCTGGCGAGAACCCCGGGGGGGTCGGGAGCCCCGCTAGCACCGCCGCGCCCCCCCCCACGCTTTAGCAGCGGGGCCAGGAATGACCAACACCCCCAAACCCCCCCCGCCCCGTCGGTTGCCGAGGAAGGCTTGAAAGGAAGAACCGGAGCAGGGGGGGAGAGTCCCGGGGCGGGGGGAGGCGGTTCACGCCTCCTCCTCCTCCCCCAGGGAGGAAGGCTCCCTGCCACCCACCCTTCCCGGAGCCCCCCCCAACCTCCAGGCCTTCCCGGTTCTCCCGGTGATAAATTATTAAGAACCACGCGGGGAAGAGGAGGATGGGGGGAGGGCACTGCGCACCCCCGGGTGTGCGGGAGAGGAGCTGGCTTCGTCGCCCCCCCCCATCCTTCTCCCCCCAGGGCCGCCCCCTCCGCACCCCACGCTCAGCGTGCAAAGCGGAGCCCTCAAACCTCTGCAATGGTGGCGGGGGGGGGGAAAGCCGGCGCCCCCCCTCCTCTGCAGCACGGCCCCGCAAGGGCTTTGAAAGGACGTGGCGGGGGGACCCGGGCCGGGGAGGGGGTCCCGGGGGCGGCGCGGGTGTGTGTGGGGGGGCGGGTGGAGGCGAGCGGGCGTGGGCCGGGGCGTGGGGGGGCTGTTTTTTATGAATGGGCTGCTCCATCCCCGGCGTGATTACTATGCGGCGCGCGCGCCTCGCGGGGCGCTGATTGGCTCCGGCGCGCCATTGACGTCACAGCGGGGCGAACGGCGCTGGGGGGGGAGCGGGAGTGAGGCGGGGGGGGGGGGGGGGGGCGGAGGGGGGGCTGGCGGTGAGTCACCCCCACACACACCAAATTCCCCCCACCCCCCCGCTCCCCCCCGGCGGGGCTCGGTCACTATAACTCGGAGGCGCCCATGGCAGCGGACCCCCAGCCCGGGCCGAGCATCCCGGCAGGTGAGTGCTGGGTACCGGGGGGGGGACACACACCGGCACGGGGGGGGGGGGAACACGGGCACCGGGGGGGGGGGGTGTGCACCGGGAGGGGGTGTGAGGCCGCTTGGGCAAAGGGAAAGGGGGCCGAGGGGCTGTGCTGCCTGCCTGGGTGCCCCGGCGAGGGGCAGACCCCCAAGGTAAGTGGGGATTCCCCCGGTTGGGGGGTGAATGATGGGGACGGGGCGGGGGGAGACGGGGCTCCTTTCCCACCCCCGCGGTTCCCGGTCTCCGCTAAGCGAGGCCGCCCCCTTCACCTGCTGCTTGGGACCCCCGAAGACCTGGGGGTGGGTGTGGGGGGGCCGGTCCTGCTCCCCTCTATTTACCCACCAAAATCGTGCAATGCACACACCCCCCCCCGCAGCTAATGCAGGCAGGGGCGGGCTGAGTTGCCCCCCCCCCCCCCCCCCCCCCTTCTATTCACATATTTATTTTTCTTTTCTTGGAAAACAATTAAACCCAAGCCACCTTGTCCAGAAAAATCCCCTGGGAGCAAACAGCGAGTGACACCCCCCCCCCCATCCCAAACACACCCCACTCTGCCCCCCCTCCCGGAGACAACTTTTGGGGGGAGGCAGGGCTGTCCCTGGGGCTGGGGGGCACAGGGACGGCGCAGGTGGGTCCCCGCCGTGGGCAGCGGGTGCTGAGGGGGCTGTTCTCGCTTTCAGCTCCGGCAGCATGATGGAAGAAGGGCCCCCCAACTCCAGCGAGGGCCAGCAAGGCTGGTTCGCGGCCAGGAATGGCAGCGGCAGCTCCTTGGACCTGGAGTCGGTGGTGCAACCCCTGCCCTTGAACCCCTGGGACGTCATCCTCTGCATCTCCGGGACCATCATCTCCTGCGAGAACGCCATCGTGGTGGTGGTCATCTTCTACACCCCAGCTTTCCGGGCTCCGATGTTTCTCCTCATCGGTAGTTTGGCCACGGCTGACCTTCTGGCAGGTTTGGGGTTGATCCTGCATTTCGCCTTTGTCTACTTCATCCCGTCGGAGGCCGTCAGCCTGGTCACGGTGGGGCTCCTGGTCACCTCCTTCACGGCCAGCGTCAGCAGCTTGTTGACCATCACCATCGACCGCTACCTGTCCCTCTACAACGCCCTGACCTACTACTCGGAGAGGACGGTCACCAGGACTTACATCATGTTGATCCTCACCTGGGGAGCCTCCATCTGCTACGGGCTCCTGCCCGTCGTGGGCTGGAACTGCCTGAAGGAGCCCTCCACCTGCAGCATCGTCAAGCCCCTGACCAAGAACCACCTCATCATCCTCTCCGTCTCCTTCTTCATGGTCTTTGCCGTGATGCTCCAGCTCTACGTGCAGATCTGTAAGATCGTTTGCCGGCACGCCCACCAGATCGCCGTCCAGAGACATTTCCTGGCCAGTTCCCACTACGTCACCACCCGAAAAGGCATCGCCACCTTGGCCGTCATCCTGGGCACCTTCGCGTCCTGCTGGCTGCCCTTCGCCATTTACTGCCTGCTGGGGGACTCCAGCTCCCCGGCGCTCTACACCTACGTCACCCTCCTCCCCGCCACCTACAACTCCATGATCAACCCCGTCATTTACGCCTTCAGGAACCAGGAGATCCAGAAAGTGCTGTGGACCGTGTGCTGCGGCTGCTTCTCCTCCACCATGCCTTTCCGCTCCCGCTCCCCCAGTGACGTCTGACACGGGTCTGTGTCCGTCCCCCCCCCGCCATGTGTGTTCCCCCCCCCCAGCCTCTCTGCACCTTTCACTTACCCGATCGCGTTTGGGGGATTTTCCTTTTTTTTTTTTTTTCTCCCTTTTTTTTTTCATTCCCAAAGATGGGAATGAAGACCGTCACAGGAGCTCTTGGAATCAAGCTGCTCTTCCCAGCCCCATCCTTTTAGGCATAGCCCCCCCCCCTCTATTTTTGCACTTTTTGAACTTACAGGAGAGAAAAACATATTTTTTATCCATAATATAATCTATATTTATGCGTGTACACGCACAGGGGCGGGGGGGAGAGCCTCATATTTTCTTTAAAACTATTTATGATGCTTTATTTTTTTAAGCGGGGGGGGGGGGGAGGATGGGAGGGGGGGCGACACCTGGAATGTTTGCTCCCCCCTTGCTTATTTTTTTCACAGCCTCGTTATTTACCTCAGATTCTTAAAATATATTTCATACGTTTGGGGAAGGAAGGGGGGCGGAGGGGGGGGAGACTCCTTTGTCGGAGGAGGAGGGACTCAAACCACCACCACCCCCCCACACACACCTTCTCCCAGCCGTCCGTCCCTTTATTTATTTTTTTTTTTTAATTATTATTTAATAGGATTTTCACGCCGGCCCAGCCCTGGGACTTGCTGCCCTCTAGTGCTCGTTGCCTTCGGGCGGAGGGTGCTGCCGGAGGCTCCGCACCCCCAAACCCAGCAGTTTCGGGGACCCCCGGGTGCTGTGCCCCCCCCCCAATGGCACCCAAAGCTGCCACCCCCCCCCCCCGCCAAAGCCTTTCTTTGCACTGGGATTGCATTTCCACATTTTTGGGGGTGGAGATGGATGTGGAGAGGCCCCTTGGGAAGGGGAGCCCTCGGCGGGGTGCTGCAGAGCCGGGGGCGGCGGGGGGGCGGGGGGTGAGTTGTGGGGGTGGTGGTGGTGGGGGGCTGCTTCTTGTTTACAAGCGTGGGAGGGAGGGAATAAAAGTAATTTGTGATACGAGGTGGGGCTGTTTGATGCCGGGGCGGGGAGGGGACGGCATCTCCCATGGGGGGGGAGCGGGTTGAGGCCCCCGCGCCGTCGCCCCCCGGTCCGGGCAGGGCTCCGTTTCCCTGCATCCAGCTAAGAAATCCCAACTGACAGCTCTTCCCACCCCCCCACCCTCCCCGCCCCATCGCATCCTGTTAGCAGGAGCCAGCCCCGGGGAGCAGCACCCAGGGCCATGGCCATCCTCATCCTCCTCATCCTCCTCATCCTCCCGGCGCCCGGCAGGCGGAGGGGCTGCATCCAGCCTTGTGCCGTTATCGCCGCCTCCATCCCGGCAAGGTCACGGGCAGCTGCCTGCACCCCGGCGAGGGAGGGCGGGGGGGGGGACACAGGAGGGCTCGAGGCTCTGCCCAGGCCCCCCCCCCCCCCGCCCCGGCCCGCCCCCAGCAGCGAAATGCCCGTGCTGCCAGAGCCACTGCTCAAATAGCATCTGGGCATTGCTGCCCCACGCTCTTTGCACGCAGGGAAAGCAGGGTTAATGACAGCAAAGCTAATTAGGGCAGCTCGTCCCCTCCGGGAGCAGGGCTCTGCGCCCCGAGAGAGCCCCCCCCACCCCCCCCCCGCCGCCTTCTCCCCCCCACACCCCCCCCCCACATCGTGCCCCTGCCCACCCCGCTCGGGGAGCAGCAGGTTTCTTACAGGCATTTGTGCATCCGCAGACGCGCCGGGATGTGGCAGAGCCCAAGGCTGAGGAGCAGCCGGAGCCCGGCTGGGTGCTGGGGTGCAGGATGCGTGCCGGTCCCATCCCTCATTCCACCCCCCCCACGCTCGGCTTCACCTTGGGCTCAGGGACCCGGTGGCAGCCCGGAGGGTTGGTGCTGTTTATTGCAAAGAAAATAAAGATTTTCTTCCCGCTTCTGGAGCGAACCGAGCGCTGGAAAGGGGTTACGGCAGCAGGAGATGGGGCCGAGGGACCCACGGAGCGACTGCCCCTGCTTTCCGGGGGCTGGGATCAGCGCTGGGGACGGGGTTGAGGAATCTGGGGCTCCGCCGAGGTTAAGCCAAGCGGAAAGGAGCAAAGCTCAGGGGTTGGAGATGCCCGTCGTGGCCCGAAGCTGAGCTGAGGCCCCTCCATCCCTCAGCCAGGGGATAATTCCCGAGCCCCGGCAGTGAAAAATCCTGTAATTCCCAGCCCCACTTTATTCACAGGGCAGTTTTAGACCTGGTTGTTCTTATGTCAACATCGTGCGGCAGCTTAAATAGCTTTTCTGCCCCTCGCGCTTCCCCTGCTGATGCCTTCAGAGGGAGCAGCCCCAGCCCCTCCGCTTCTCCAAGCAATCCCGGCCGCTCCCTCCTGCTCCCGGGGGTCCCTGTGACCTCCCCTGGGGACAGGGGGACACGCCGGGGGCGTGTAAGCAGGTAACGTAAAGGCAGCACCGCGCAGGTCTGCTGGGCCCCCACCCCGGGCTCCCCCCAACCCTGGCCGGCGTGGGGCGGGCAGAGGGCTGCAGCTCCCGGCAGGGTTGTGCCGAAGCCGGTGGTGTCCCCAAATTCATCTTGGGGGGGGGGGGGGGGGGGAGTAATCACAGCATTCAAGAGCTGGGGGTGAGCCTGCAGGGACAGCCCGGCGTCAAAAGCCACCAGGACGCAGCCACGTGGCACCACGTCAAGCCAAGGGGCTGCCGATCCCTGTTTTCCCACCCCCGCCGGGAATTCGGGAGCCCTTGTACCCACCACTATGGGTCCCCTGAGGATGTCACCCCTCGCAGCCCCGTCCCCTGCTGCCACCAGACACCACGGTGGCCGTGGCTCAGTGTGTGGCTGCCCCACTTGCCGCTTCCCGGCTGGAAAACTCACTCTTTGGCTCCTACCTGTGTCCGATTCCCTCCTGCCGGGATGGATGCGGGAAGCCGAGGCTGAACATGGGGCTGGAGGAATCCGGGACCCCGACACTGCGGTGGGGCTGGAGGAATCCAGGACCCCGACACCGCCGTGGGGCTGGAGGAATCCGGGACCCCGACGCCGCTGTGGGGCTGGCTGCTCTCCCAGCACACAGCCAGCAAGTCCGGAGACATTCCCGGCTGCTCCAGGCCTTGGGGGGGATGGAGCAGGCGGCACTGAGCTGGGAGATAACCAGCCCGCTCCCTTTTTTTTTGGTGGAGAAAGATGCAGAAAAAGGAGTTGTAAAAACCAGCCAAATCCATCCGAGAAGGCGCCTGAGTGCCGAGCTGCCACCCCCACGCCCCCGATGTGCCGGAGAGGCTCAGGGGGAGACCGACAGCCCAGTTTTGGGGTTAAAATACGGAGTTAAGAGGCTGCGAGCGGGATAAAGGCATGCCATCACCCCCCAGCTGTGCGCGCACATCTGGCAGGCCCAGCCCTCCCCCCCCCCACCAGCACCGGGGCTTCCAGCAGATGCCTCCGAACCCGTGGGGAAGGCACCGGGCTCCGGGCAGGTTTTGCTCCTTTTCTCCGCCATGGGCAGCCCCGTTGGCATCGGCTCCGGCTCCGAGCGTCTGCCCTTTGCCACCTTGCCGGGAGCGGGGACACCGGACATGAGCGCTGGGGTTAACCATGGCAAAGGCAGAGCTGGTTCCTGCCGGGCGAGAGCCCTCGCTCCCCCCGGTGCCAAAAAAAAAAAAGGGGGGATTTGCCAGCTTGGAGGATGGAGGGAGGTCAGCGGTGCCCCAAAACGGCCCTCGACCCCGACTGACCTGCCTGGGGCAGGGGCGAGAGCTGCCCACGCCGCGTCCCAGGGATGCTCTCTGCTCCCAGGGATTTACTGGGGGGCCCACGATGGGTGCGTCCCAGCGGGGAGCACGAGCCCCAACATCCCCCCCCTGCACCCCGGCGGGCGGCCGGGCTGGGAATGCCGGGCCCCGGGAAGGGCCGAGCAGCTCCGGTTATTGGCCCGGGTTAGGTTTAAATGAGAAACCTCAGCCCTGGCTTGGGGGATTTTTGTTTCCTTGGAAGCGGGAGCAGGCAGGAAATGAAGAAAACGCGGCCCCGCTTGTAAGCGTTTTACCAAATGCCGAAGGCAGCGGGAGGCATTTCCCGGCGGGGCGCGGGCTGCGGAGCATCGTCCCCATCGGAACCGTGGCCCCGGGGAGGCATCGGATGGTGTTTCTTAGGGAGGAGAGCCCGTCCCAAAGCGCTGCTCCGGGTGGGAGATAGCAAAGGGCAGGGTGGGAAGCGGGGCAGTGGGAAGCGGGTCGGTCTTCGGCGCCCTCCCCTTTTATTCCTGCAAAAAGCAGCTTCGTGCCACGAGCCCTTGGCTGCCCGGCCGGGGCGCGGGGAGGCGGGGGGGTGGCAGCACCCTCCGCCCCCACCTCATGGAGGACCCACGAGGCTTCGTCTAACTCGCCCCGGCCTGGAGACGGCGATGGGGAGGGGGAAATTTGGCCCCCGGCCGCGTTCAAATTCTCCGAGGTGCAGGCGCTGGCCTTTGCGGGAGCGGGCGAGGGCGGCGCGGAGCCGCTGCCCTGCCAGCCTGCAGAAACTTGAGCTCCAAATCCATAATTCCTCTGGCACCCCGTGGTTATTTGCGAGCTGCTGTGAGCAGATGGAAGAGTTACAGATAAAGCCATCCGCAGCACGGGAGCCGATTTGCCTTCCCCACACAACCGCGTAGGCAACAGCAAAGGCAGGGAGGAGGGAGGGGAAAAAAGGGAAGGAAAAAAAAAAAAAAAAAGAGGCAGAAAGAGCGAGAGAGAAGGAGTCAGCCATTTCTACAGGGGCCGAGCTGCCATCTCAGCACACCTACGTGCAAGAAACGGGGACTCTCTGCTGGCAGCGGGCCCTCGCCGGGGTGTTGGAAGAGGGTAGTGCTCTCCCACCACCCGTGGCTGCTTGGCGAGGGAAGGCGGCGCGAGTCGGGGGTGACATTGGCACGGCGGAGCGCTGCCACACACTGGGAGAGCAGGCTGTTAACGCTGATCGGAGCTGGCAGCGCCTGCACTCGCTTCGGTCCCAGAGGGGGAATTAAGGGAGAGAAGCTGACGTCAGTGGTGGAAAGGACACGCAGCCCACTCGTCCAAGGCAGCCGGCAGCATCTTCTGGGTGTTGCTAACACCACCTTGAAGGAGAAAATTAAATAGGTCTTTGGAGACGGGGGGCTCCTGTGAAGCCGGAGCCCGGCCAGCTGTGATGCCGAGCCCCATGGAGGAGGCAGCCGGGCAAAGGCATCAAAGGCTGGGGCCAAGGCCAGTGTCCTGCGGCACCGCGGAGCCCGAGAGACTCTGCCCTGGCTGCAGCAGCTCCGCCGTAGGAACGGGCGGCTCAGGGAAAGGGCTCGGGCTCCGAAAGCAGTGGCACACGCTTTTGGCCTCGCTGTTGGGCTTCTCCTCCGGCTCCAGAGCTCGCCCCCGGCTCCATGGGTCGGTGGTGGAGGTGGAGGGCGAAGCCTGCGAGCTCCTCGCTGCAGGCAAACGGCACCAAAATTCCCCCATTTGGCTTTTAGCGGGGGTAAACCAGCACGACACCCACTGCTACGCACCCCAAGGATGACTTTTAAGGGTTGGTGGCCCAAAAGCGAAGGCTGCGTGTTAGCGTGGACCCCAAAAAAAGCAGCGTCACCAATGGCCACCACCGCTCCCATCCAGAGAAGGGAGCCGGAGCTCCGGCCGCTCCTTCCCGGCTTCGAGATGGAGCCAGGACACGCAGCAGCAGGGAGGGTGGAAGCCCAAGAGATCCCTCCTTCCCCTGCCCTCCGCGCCCCAGCACGACTAAAGGGCTTGCTTGTTCAGAAGCTGGCAAGGCCAATTAATCTAATGAGGTTTTGCAGCCAGGGACTATTGTCAGCCAAGAAAGGCACAGCGCTGCAGAACGAGCGCACGGGTGTCTCCGAGAAGCCAAGGGAATTTGGCAGAGGGAAGCTGAGGGTAAAAGCAGGGACGAGGAGCAACGGGGACGGATCCTTTTGTTGCTCTCCACCGACCGGCGAGAAAAAAAAAAAAAAACAAAACCAAAAAAACCCAACCCAAAAAATCCACACAACAGGCTCAGGCACCGAACCCGGACAAGGCACCTGAAAACCAGGGCCAGGAGCCACGGTGGCGGATGAAGTGCAGAAGGGACCTTGAGCAGCTGAAATGGAGGCGGGGAAAAAAAAAAAAAAAAAAAAAGAAAAAGAAAAAGAAAAAAAAAGCAAAGCAAAGCAAAGCAGCAGCAAGAGCCCCCCCGGCAGCCCCAGCTGCAGCGGCTCCGCTCCGGCAAGATGGAGCCCGGGCTCATTTTGTATGGCAGGGAGCACAGGCGGGAGGCTGGGAGCTCCTCTTGGATCCCGCTTCCTTGGCTCCTCTCCCCACCCTGGATAATCCTCTCCCCGCCTCGGCAGGGCTGCCTTTGGGGACTGGAAGAGGCCGAGGGCGTTTGCAGCGGAGCTTGGGACCCTCTCTCTGCCCGGGCTCCCGGGGAGGGGACGCAGCCCCTCCACGAAACGCCGAAGGCAGCCGGGCTCCCCAAATCACAGCCCTGCGGGACGCGCTACGGGACACTCGGGGGGACGACGGAGAGGGTGGCCCAGCACCTCCCTGTGCCCCCCGGGGCAGGAGAAGTCCCCCCACCCCACCGAGGGGTCAACAGCCACCCCTCTGCCCCCAACCAGCCATTTCCCAGGTGCTACGGGGCCACACACCGCAGCTCCCGCACACGCGCCCGGAGTAACACACGCAGGCACCCGTCGGATAGAAAGGTTTTTATCAAGTTGACAAGTTTTAAAAACGGATCAAAAAAAAAAAAAAAATTATCATCTCTTTTTTTTTTTTTTTAAACATGTAAATTACAAAATCATTCGCAATAGGGATCTTCAACCAGGGGTTACTGAGCTGATTATAAAAAAAAAAAAAAAATATATATAAAATAAAATAAAAGCAGCAGGAAAGGCTGGCTTAGGCAGCAGCCGACGGGGAGAAGCAGAGACAGAGGGTACCGGCGGGGAGCAGGAGGCAGCGCCGGGAGGCTCCGGGTGGGACACGGCCCGCGCTCGGCTCCCGCGGCGGCTTTAACCCGCTGCCTCCCCCCATGCCGGGGCGGGGGGGGGGAGCAGAGCCCCGCCATCATCTTGCAGGGGTAAGAAAACCAAACAAATCTACAGTATTTCGCTCCTGAGGTTGGGTTTGGTTTTGGTTGTGGTTTTTGTTGTTCTTGTTGGTTTTTTTTGTTTTGTTTTTGTTTTCTAAGCAGAGTTTCACTGCTGAAACTCCTTTGGTCTGAAGCAACGCCACCCCCTCCACGCACACCCCCACCCACCCACCCACCCACCCTCCAACCGCGGCACCCTGAGAGTATCCCTCAAACATCGCCCTGGGTCCTGCGAGGGCAATTCCCATCTCTCCTCCCACCAACATCTTCTGCTCAGCGATAAACCCCTAAGATGCGAGTAGAATAATTACTCTTATAAATATATTTATACCATGTAGGAAAAATAAGGCACTTCAGGAGGGTTACAGCTTGTCTAATTCTATGACATTCTAATCAAGAAGAAAAATGGGTTAGTTTCTGAAATGAATTAAAATGAATGTTAATACAGTAATAAAAACATCGGATCCGCTTCCCCACTTCAAGGCTTTGTTTTAAAAAGAAAAGAAGAAAGCGCGCACGCACACACGCACCCCCCCCCCCGCCGCCCCCCGAAATCCAACAGCAACGAAACCTGACCTGGGGAAGGGAGGGGGGGAGCCGCATCTGCCCATCGCGGCAGGTACTTTCGGAAGAGGCACGTTAAATAAGTTCATGGATTGGAAAAAAAAAAAAAAATATATATATATCTATCTCTATCTCTCCTTTCCCTGAAACGGCACTCCGCACAGTTTCTCGGCCATCTGGGACCTCCGAGAGCCCCCTTCCCTCAATCTGGTCTGGTGCTTTGGGTCTGATAAGGAGAGGAGAAAGCGGTGAAGGTCACCGGCTGCGGCTCCAGGCTGAGCCCGGGGAGCCGGGACTGAGGGTTTGTTTTTTTGTTTTTTTTTTTTTTTTTTCCTTTTCCCTGCGAGGGGGGCGGCAGGGAGGGGGAAAAAAGCTGCCGGGAGCAGCAGCCAAGCACTGCGGGCGAGGACACCGGGAGAATGTTTAACCAGGAGCACGGCGGCCTGCCCAAACTCGCCGTGTGCGGGGAAGGAGCGAGCCCGCCCCGAGAGAACGGCTCCCAGGATGGGAGAAACGGGCCGCCGCGGCTCCATACGGACAGGGATCGGGCTGAAATGGAAAGACGGGGAGGACCCCAGCTGCCAACATTTCGCTTTTGGCTTTGTGAAATGCTTGAGGTTCGCCCGCCGGGCCGTTCAACCCAGCCTTACGCGGGGGGTGGAGGGGGGGGAAAGGGGAGGAAGGAGTAAGTTAACATCAAATGACAAAGATGGCAGGGGAATCCGGCACAGACCCTCGGTCCACGCTGGGCAGCGGCTCTGAAGCTTCAGCACAGCTGCTCTGTCTTGCAAAGGTTGTTTTTGGCACCTCTCCTCTTCCCCTACTGGTTTAGAGAAATATTAAGCCTACTTGGTGGCCCAGCGCTCTGCGATTTTGCAACGATACTCAAAGACGGTCGCTTTACGCCAGTCGTTTCTCAGGGATCTCCGCGCTGAGCTCATCTAAAAGGAGATTTTAAGAAAAACGACGCAACCAAACCTTCCCTACCTGTCCCGCAACCCTTCTGTTTAGGATCCAGCAGTTTCGATTCTCACCTCGGCACGGGAGTTGGAAAGCAGAGGGTGGTTCCAGCAGGCTTGCAGGGACAAAGCAGCGTCCCTGCCGCTTGCCAGGAGGGCCCGGCGAGCAGGCGAGGCAGCCGGAGGAGCCGACTCCACCCGCGGCCATGCCGCATCGCCCACACAAGCATCCCTTGTGCAACAGGCGGCGCGTGGGGCAAGGCTGTCCCCAACGCCCCGAGGCAGGGCCCTGCCTGACAGACCATCCATCTGGGGCGCGGAGAATATGGCACTTTTCTCTATTTCACCCGACAGGAATACACGGCTCCCCTTTTCCCCCAGCAGGGGCCAAGTCTCATTAAGGCAATTTAAAATTAACCCAGGTTTGGCATTTGCGAGCTCCTCGTTTCCCTGTGTGATAATGCTGTCAGGCCGGGTTAGCTTAAAGGTCCGTTTTCCCCGGGAACCTGTCTCCGAGAGAAGCCAGAGGAGGATGCTTACAGAAAGAGCAGAAAAACAAGAGGCAGTCCTTCTCCTCTAACCCCCCCTCACCCAGCTCGCAGCAACAATCACTTTGCATTTCCAAGTCCCTCCACTGCACGATGGCTCTCGCTGGCACTCGAGGGGTTCGTTCCCTCTTCCAGAGCCTGGAATTAGCGCTGCTCAGATGTTCCCGGCCCATTGGGATGCCTCACCGTCTACGCCCTTCGCATCCTGCCTAGCAGCCGATTTGCAGACAAAAATCTGATGGTGCAGCAGCCCGGTAAATCTCTCCCGATTGTGCTCAGGGTCGCGCTGGATCTCGGCTTGATCCGTACCCCAGAAAAGCCCGTCTTCCAAGCCCTTATCTGCTCTGTCAAAGATTAAAAATGCGCAAGCACACACCACACACACACACACCCCCCCCAAATCGGTAAGAACTCAATGGCACAAACCGAAGCCATCAATCAAACCCCGAGATGGATTTTCAGCAACGTGGCAGCCTTGGGCTGGGCCTGGCGTTCCAGGTATCAGCAACAGCACGAACGGAGGCAAGGCAGGGAAGGAAGAACAGGCACAGGCTGGCAAAATACTTTACAATAGGAAAGGCAAAGAGGTTGGAGAGTTGGTCTTAATGGGACACGAAGCCGGTCCCACCCCACGACAGCTGGACCCACGATCTCCAAAAAGCTTTGGAATCGTTTTCTTGCGTGACCCCGAGAGAGTCACGTCCAAATTAAAATACAGGTTCGTAGCATTGGGGGGTATTTGCTTCTGGATTTCCAAGATACGCTTATATTCTATGTAAGGTAATATAAAACAGCCATAAAACCTAAGTCAGCTAGTTCAAGTTTGCCATTTTCTCCCCCTGCCAGTACTGTATCTGTAGTGAGCGGCCTGGGAACTCCTAGGGTTAGTGAGGAGAAGAAACGTTTCCTTAAAATTAACTAATGAATTATAATAATAAAATTAGGGGAAACAACGTAGGTTAGGTCTGACGTAGCTGACGGGCTACTCCGTTCACACACTAGATGTTTTTAGGCACGCAAACTCCCCTCTTTCGGCGGAAGGGAGGAGGAAGCAAAGGTAATACCAGCGTTTTCTGCTGCTCAAGTCCCCGTGGAAAAAGTATGGTCACCCCGCTAGAAAAAGCGCCTCTCCAAACTGACCACGGCATCGTCCTGGACAGGCCAAAGATCACCAAAGTGCCTGGTGTTCAGAGAACCCTTCCCCACGCACCATCTCCCCACTCTGGGCACTTTTTTTTTTTTTTTTTTTTTTAAAAAAGCACATTCTCAGCGAATTGGAGAAATTGGCGCAGCGGAGTTTCACCGCTGCCCAGGCAGCTGGGTCTCAGCGGGGCAGCGGCTCTGCTCTCCCAAGAGCGGGAAGCCCCAATAACATTCTGCCCCGGTTTTGCATCCCTTTGGGCAAATCTCCTTCGGCAGACCGGGCGAAAAAAAGTCCGGGAGATTTGAGGAAGGTAAAAGGCAGCTTTTTCAGATAAAATTAAAAAAAGTCCCTCCTCACATTGCACCCAACGCATTCCCACAGCCCTAGAGCCAGGAAGCGCACCCCACGCAGGGTAGGTCTGGAAATAATACTAGGGGGTCAGAGGGGAAAGAATTGTGCACTATTGCCAAAAACCGATTATTTGACAGTGGGATGCAGCAGAGAACAGACATTTAAAGCCCATTTTCTTGCAGCACTGCCAGTATTCACTGGAAAGGAAGAGCCATCAGATCAACTGTCTGCTGTTGCAATGAGAAAACTAGCTGAAAATGTCCTTCATCTAAAAGGCCACGCGGCCGCAACAGGATCATCCATCTTTACTTTAAAAATCCCTCAGGATGGAGGCTTTATATGTGCTCTGCCTGGTGGCATCGAGAATCTGGAGGTTTAGCTCTCTTTTAAATAAGCAACCATTACACCCCCTCCAGCTAAATCCCGACACCGCATCCTCAGTGTCCGTGAGGAGACCTTTTGGAGAGGCAGAGCACGAAGTCCTGCCAAAGCCGGAGGGGGAGGGAGAGGGGAGATATGCTGCTGGTTGTCTGAAAACCCTTGGCACATCTTTGGTTACGGGATGAAAAAGGAAGTGGTGGAAGATTTGGCCACCTGATTCTTTAAGATGATGTTAACCCAGGAGAGAAAGGGAGGAAGGGGACGGGACCATGGTTAATCCGACCATTCGTCCTCATCGAACTCCGAAGAGTCGTCCTCAGAGTCGCTGTACTCCACAGCGATGCGGCGCGACAGGATGGTTGCCACATCATTGCCCACAACGTCCCGCTTCTCCTGTTCCCGCTGCTCCTCCACCTTGCGGAGCTGGAAGCCTGTTGGGAAGAAGGCAACGGAGGGGATCATGCAAAGGCTTTGGTCACACTGAGATCTCCAAAGCAGCCATCCCTTTGACACAATCCTCCGAGCAAGGCAGCCTGTCCTCTGCCAGAGAGTATTGGACACGCTGTGGGATAACACTGGTGGTGAATGACAGCCAAGACAGGCTGGGTGGGCAGCAGGAATGGGAAGCGGATCATTTCCCTGCTCCTCTGAGGGGTTAAACCACTCGCAAACTTGGACCACACCAAATCCAGCACTCCAAAGGCGCAGGTGGGGGCATAAAACCTAGCGAGGTTGTCATCAGGGTGGGCAGACAAGGAGGGACCGCAAGGGACAGGTCTCAAGTGGCGAGGCAGTCACACCACTGCTCATGAGACGGCTCCCAAGTGCTCGCACTTGGATACCGTGGGGTTTTTTTCCAGCGGAAAAGGAGAAGGTTGGAATCGAAAGAAAATCTTACCTTGACGAATAGCTGAAAGCAGATCACTCCTGGCATCGCTAACCGCAGGCAAGGATGACTTGGGCTTGGAGGAGGAGGTGTCTGAGGGTGGAGGAGGTGGCGGGGGACCATCCAGGCCACTGGAAGACAGAGGCGGTGGGCCAGGAGGCGGTGGTGGTGGAGGGGGAGGCGGCGCGCTCCCACTGCCCGGCTGCGGCAGCGGAGGTGGGAGCACGCTGGCATATTCGACTGCTGGAGGGGGCGGCGGCGGCGGCGGGGCAGCAAACTCGGGGTGAGGAGGGAAAGAAGGGGGCGAGGGTGGTGGTGGGGTTCCTGGGGACGGGAAGCCCATGGGAGGGGGTGGAGGGGGAGTGTTTCCCATCAGTGGTGGTGGTGGAGGTGGTGCCGGAGGGGGAGCAAAGCCCGGCCTGGCTGCTGAGGGGGATCCGATCGGAGGAGCTGGTGGCGGGTGACTCGGGCTAACCAGGCTGGATCGTTTGGTCCCTCCAGAACCAGAACCTCTTTGGTTGTCTACAGGATAGCTGTTGCAAGAGAACGAGAGAGAGTGAGAGAAATAAAGCTATTAGCTGTGAGGCCACATTAGACTGTACAGTCTCAATGTTAACGCAAATCATGTGTGTTTGTTGCAGCCCAGACGGAAAAAAAAAAAAAAAAATAAAAATCTAAGTTCCAGCTTTAACTGGTGTTTCCATGAGAGCTCACTCCTCGGTTTTAGTTCCCTCGCAGTGTTTCTTTTGGCCTACACCACCAGAACAACGGAAAGCTTCTGGGGACTGGCAGAAACGCTATCACCCGCCCCATCTCCCGGGCTGACAAGAACATGAGCCATCTCACCTCTCCACCAGAGGCCAGGCGTCACGTCTGAGCTCAGAGCAGCCTCCTGGCTTAAGAGCTCCTGCAGCAACGCAAGCCACTACCCCTCCACGCTGAGGTCAGGCTTGTGACACGCCACGCAGGGACGTCTACCATGACAAATCGCACAAGGACTGGTGGGTGTGCCAGGAAAGCATATGCTCTGAACACCTGCTAGGAACAGATCTCTTCACCGGATTCCACGGCTCGGAGCTGGAGTGTGGCAGCCATGTCTCATAGCTCGCCGTGGGGAGTGAAGAGGAAGACACGGAAACCCAACGTGCTTTTAAGGAAAGCACCGATTCAGGAGTGACCAAATCTCCCATTTATGGAAGCTGGGTTTATACCAGAAAACACTACTGCCCATAAGATACCGTAATACCTTATGCACGTGTAAGAGAAGTCCTAAACTGACGCCTCCTTCCATGGTAAGACAGAAAAATAAGTTACACTTGCCACAAAAACATCGCATTTTTTAACAGTGCTGATCCAAGACAGACTACTGGAGATCAAACCTAGCTCCCAGGGTTCTTTAAAAACAACCACCAAAACAAAACCAGAGAGGGGGGGATCTCTGTGGCTAGGCAGAGATCTAAGCAACCGCGTAAGGCTGCATAAGCTCCATCTGAAAGCTCGTTTCTGCTCTGCCCTAGAGGAACATGCTGCAGAGTGGAGTGCTTGGTCTCTCTGACACATCAGAAGAGCCTTTTCTGCAGCATTGCTGCCTTTGGATAAGATGGAGACAAGCTAACGCAGTCCTGTCTATCAGACGTACTTCCTCCTGTTACTCTTGACTCTGTTTTACTGCCTTTAAAAAAAAAAGAAGCTACTCTTTTGTTTCACCTTTTATGTCTTGAGCCACTGCTGGACCATAACTCTCATCTCCAGGGGTGACTGGAAGTCACCATTTCATCTGATACAAAGCAGCTGCCCTGAACTTGCACTGAAGTCTCTGGGAAGAAGTCAGCTGGCGTGCTCAAGTCCTTTAAATTTAACTACATCTACATCTTCAGCGCCCACGTTGTGCATTTGTCGAAGATCCCAGGGCAAATGGCGACAAAAAACACAGGCAAAAGAGCTGTGCAAAGAACCACTTCTATCAGGAAGGTACATGCTCTGGAACAACTGCGTCGGAGCCAGATCATTAATTAGGACCCCACTCTTCTAGAAAAAGGGAAATAAGTCTGCTCTAGTTCTCGCCCAAGCCCATTCTCCTGTTCCACACGGGAACAACGCCGGTGGCTGGGATTTCCGGAGAGCTGTGCTGCCTGTGCCTCTGTCCCTGCCTGCAGTTGCACTTCCCCTCCAGACAGGAGCATTCTGATTCCCATACAACACCCGTTAGGAAGTTCTGCTGAACTATCTCAGCCTGTCTCATGTCATCCTTTTACACCACCTACTACTCCTTGGTGACAGAAGGGATCCCGTAGGCTTACCTAAATTCCACCGGGGGTGGAGGCAGGCTGTCATCTGGGAATGAAGGAGGTGGTGGCACAATAGAGTCAGTCTGCGGCGGTGGCGGGTAGCAGTTCACGTCCATGCTTTCGTTTGAACCGATGCTGCCGTTCTGATACACCATGTTAGAGGGGTACCTGCAGGAAAGCAAGACAAGCCATTTATTTAAAGAGTTCAAAGCGATGTCTAAAGCTCATTTATCCCCTCACCCACAGGAGCTTTGCCTCCTGGAAGGGTTACAACAAACAACCGTGCAGCAGTTCAACCACCGAACGCCAGCAATATTAACCCAGTGGATGGATCAACCTGCGGGATTTAGAAATGAGGTTTTTCTAGCAGGAATGGCTTTGCCCAGCACAGTGGGACCCGCCTTCAGGTGGGACCTCATCAACCACCACAACAGGATACACAAAACAAAACCCTAAAGCAACATTTAAGAAAAAAAAGTCTCTCTTTCTCAAAGCATCCCATATGAAGAAGCAGGTACAGCTGTACTGCTTTGCTCTGCCTAATTCTTTGGCTAGAATTTGCCCAGATGCTCCCAATGTTTGTTTATTGCTACCACACAGCAGAACAGTACGAGTATCTATTTTAGTGAATAAGAAAACACCAAAATATGTTTCTTAGAGAAAAAAAAAACCCCAACCACATTTATAAGAGTGTGTTTTGGCCCATTTGGACGTGAAGGACTCCCAATTACATTGGGTGTCAGCAGCAGCAAAAGAGAAGAGGTACTCAAAGATGCCAAAAAATAAGCTTGAGAACAGAACATCGAGAAGAACCCAAGAAACAGCGATGCCATTAAAAGCAAGTATCCAGAGCTGAAATAGCACTGAAGGAAGAGCCCACTCTCCCAATCAACTTTCAATGAGCTCATTTCACTGTGGGGTGGTAGAACCACCCCGTTCTTGGGGGACTCTGGACCTCCACTGAATTCAAAGGCATGAACACGCTTACACGAGAAATCAGAGGAGCAAGGAAAGGGTGCTGTTGTGCCGCTCGATTCCTCTGCTAGAAACCAAACCCGTTCTCCTATTAAACTAAAAGCAAGTTTTATTTTTAGCCGGAGAGTGTGATTTAAAGAGAGATTTTTCTTATATGAAAGGAAGCTGCAAGGAGCGAGCGAGCAGTGCATTGTGGGGAGTTCGGTCCGCTTCCAGCCTTGCTGGTGTCAAAAGTTAAATGAATTCCCAAACCAGAAGCGCTAAAGAGAGATCTCTAGCTTGAAATACTTGGACAGGGACAGCCCCCGCTTCAACTTTCGGGTATGAAGAGCCATTTGTGAAATGTAACAAAAGCAATGGCACAATACCACCGCGATGCCACCCTGCTCCTCAGCGGAAGGCCCAGAGGCTGGGTACGATGGGAAGGGCATCGCGATGGGGTAGGGAGCCGAAGCTCTGAACACTCCTGTGCCCACAAAGACAGGCAGCCGAGAGCAGACTCGCTACCGAAGCTGTTCCTGCCACCTCGTTCAAACCGTGCAGCTCCCTGATTTATTTAGCAAATTTTAAATCAGCAGACGGATTTACTTTGGAGAATCTGATTAGTGGCAGTATCGATCGGCGCTGTGCAGCGGATCTGGAGAAGCTGCAGAGCACGGTGAACTGCATTATAATCAACAACGCCCGCCCGCTCCCCCTCGCTGGGGAGCCGAGCAGAGCCCCAGACTTGCTTACCCAGCAGGACCGTGTTTGTCCTTTGACTCAACAAATTCTTGTCCCATTTTCAGCTTCTCCCACTCTTCTTTCCGGGTCTTGATTTTCCGCGGATTCACGTTTCCTCGGTTCGGATTCTCCTTTTTCTCTTTCTAAGGGAGGAGGAATCAAACAGAAACCTTATTTTGCTTTAAACTCACTGGGAATAGGGAGGGACAGGACAGCCCTGTAGCAGTTTCAAGAAGATACGTTCTCAAAGAGGGCCAGGGTTTTTAATTTATTTTTCCAATTGCTGCAAGCTCCAAAGATCTCCCATACGAAGAAGTCGGGGCACAGATAGCATAAAAAGAAAGAGACAGGCAACATCAGATTTCCCCAGTGCAGCCCAGACACGATGCCATCGTTACTCCCTGGCACGACCACCTTGAAGGCAGACCAGAAGCTCAGTTTCCCCACATCGATTCAGTTTTTAGCCCCTGCCAAATCTCACCGTCACTTTGCCGGTGTTAAGTGCTTTGGGTGTGCAATACGGACACTTGCCCAAACTGGGCTTTAACTAGCCTCATTCTCTGTATTCTGACATGCCCGAACTCTCTCCTTCGTTATCTTGACTGAAAAATCATTATGTGTTGTGATATTTAATACACCAGTTGCTCAAACGCTAAATAAAGTATACTCAAACTGAATCTTTCGCGGTGTAAGTTTCAGTGTTGGTAAACATGGGTCCAAATCCCCAAGCAACCAAACCAGGACCTTTACCTGGCATTTTCAGCTTAATTGGGTTTGTTAAGCCTCCCGCTTGCCCCTAATTTAACATTAAGGCCTGGTTTTGCACTCGTGAAGGGACGTTTTCTCCTTCCTTCATTCTTCCACAGTAGAATTTATTACAGCACTCAACGCTCAGCGGTGCCGGGGCAGTGGGATTTGCACTGCTTCAACACTGAACAGACCCCTATGGAACATCAGAAGGGCAGAAAAAGACTCCAAGACAACTTTCTCCCCTGCTGACTGCACCAGCGCTATGTTTGAGGACTACAAATTAAGCCATTATAACCACACCAAGACAGTGGCATTTGGAAAAAACAGACTAAGGGTATCTTTGTTTTCTTTTTTCAATTAACGAGGATGAGGTAAGCCAGATAAAAACTTCAGTGAACTGATCCCTAAAGAGTTTAAGAGAGCAAACCTGAATTTTTGGATAGCAACTTTGGAGTCCGAGATTCATTAACACTTCCCACCTCCTGTTCTTCCCCGACATGCCTCTGTTGGCAGAGATCTCCCATTTCCTCACCCTATGTTTCCGCTTCTCTTTCATAATATCCTTGGTGTCCTGAAGCATTTTCTCTTTCCAAAGGTCAAAGAAATATGAAGGATCTGTGTAGAATTTAAGCGCTTCTTTGCCATCATCCCTAGAACAGGGAGGGGGGAAAAAAAAACCACACAAACAAGGACGAAGTCATGCATTTGTTCGAAGCCCAAAGAAAACACAAGCCACAACGCCAGATGACAGTTTAAAAGTCTGCAGAGAGAAGGTCAAACATGCTGCTCTCGCCTCTGTCCTCCATTTCGGAACAGGCAGCGGACCCACAGCCTCGTGTGTCCCAACTCTCCCACTTGCCCTCGCTTTTGCCCTCTCACAAACTCTCCATTCCTCAGCACCTGAAGAGCTGAACTGCTCTGAACAACCACCAAGAGAGAAGCAGGTCTCTCACTTCAACTCCCACTTGTTTGTGTTGTATTTTTGGTGCGGAAAAAAAACCTTCTGCAGCCCAGGAACCCTAAATCAGACCAGCAGCGTCCTTGAAACTCATGAGTGAGCACACACGCACACACGACTCTCCTCCTACTTTGCAGTGCAGCCGCGTCTGGCAGAAGACAGCTGCCTCCAGCTATCTGTAATTACTTTTTACCTGTTCAAAAGATATTTATGGATGTGGGCTAACTCTCTGTATTCTGACCCCCTTTACTTCTACTACCAACAAGATGAAATCAGAGCGGGACTGCTCAGGAGAACTGGTTACACAGCCAGTCTAGGTCACATCAGATGTCTCAGACCGGGCACAGAAGGCCACAGAAAGCATCTCCAGATCTACAGGAGTCTGCTGCACCCACCTGGGTGAGAGCCACTTACAGATGTATGCTCTGCAGTTTGCACTGCGGCTTTCTGGAAAGAAGCCACAGGGCTACAGAGAAGCAGAAGAAAAATGCATCATCTGCACAACACCTAGCATCTTTATGCAGTGCCAGCCAAGCCTTGCCCCAAGGCAGTCAACAAAAGTGACAGCAGGTAACCAAATATATAATTTTCTAGCTACGCTCATTTGTACAGCCCCAAAAGCAAAGTTTCACGTAATCCAGAAGATGGAGATTTCCTGGTGGATCTCAGTTTAGCAACTCCATTTCCCACTGGAAACGGCTACTTCAATACAGCACGGGATAGGAAACGACCTCCTCAGCGGGTTGGGAGAAAGAGGTCCTCCTCTGTGAGGGAACAAGGGGACAAGGTCGTGTCGCATCCATACCTGTACGGTGAGAGAATGTTGAGAGGTGGAGGATTATTGCAGGTCCTATAGGTTTCAAGGACAGGCACGGGGAGAGAATCTCTGTCGAAGAGCTTCTGGTCCTGAGTAGTGGAGCTTTTGAAGGCCTTCCTGGTGTTAATGCCTTGCAGGGAGACTGTAAGAAAGAGGAGAGAGCAAGTGAAGAACAGCTTGACCCAGGCCAACGACACTGAAGATCAAGTAGCAAACATCTGATTTCAGTTGGAGTTCTTGGCATGCTTAGCACTTCTTAAGGTCAGGTTCCTTTTCCCACAGATCTCTTGGGAAACCCAGCAAATCTCAGATCACGCCGTGCCAAGATCCGCTGCTATATAGACACGGCTCTCTTGAGAGTTGCCAATGTGGTTTCAAACCCCTGCGACCAAGACTCAAGAAGTGCACCGCTATCAAACCGCTGAAAAGCGAGTTTCCACATGGGGACTTGCTAACGAGCAAACCTAGACTCGGCCAGAAAGGGTATCCACGGTGCTTTTTCAGGAGGGGAGGAAACGGTCCCTCTTAGTCCAAGAGAAGAACGTTCCAACACCCATTGCAGCGTCATGCTCATTTTATGGCTGTGAACCAACCACGCTGATTCAATGAGAATCTTTACTGTGCTTGGTCTGCAAGGACCGCGCTCCACTCCATTACCTTCTTCCTCTTTGGGATCCAGCTGAGTGACTTTGACTTGCAAGCGGTCAACTCTCTCGACTAGAACGCTCACCCGAGAGGCAAAGGTGTTGGCTTGAGTAAACAACTCTCCAAATATGTCTTCTGCAAATTTACCTGGAATATTAAAGTGTCCACATTACCCTCCTGAGCCACATCAGACCATATTCAGTCTCCCAGCTTGTTTTCTTGAAGAATGAAGAAAGAAAGAACGAACAAACCGGGCTTTTTTTTCCAAGTTTGTCAGGGTTGAGTTTAACATCCAGGAAGAAAAAAGCTCTGGTTCCACCAAAACCTGACAGTTTCAAGGGATCTTCAAGCAATAAAGAAACAACTGAGACATACTTTCAAGCCATTACTAAAGTAACAAAGCGAGGAGGGTTGACAACACCATACTGGTCTGAATCTGCATGGGTCTGTAGGTCCTTTAAGATTCTCTGCTGTTCTGTTTATTAGACAAGGAAATACAGTTAGATTTTTATTGCTCTGGAGAATCTCAAAGGCTCCCAGTCTCCAGCAGGCCTGCCTCCAGGGTAACTGGCACATATTTACAAGCTCAAAGTACTCTGGGACTCGAGAGCAGACCCAGTCCTTGATCCTAAAGCCTGAGCTATAACCGCAGACGAAAGCACTGACCCTTTTGTTCCTTCAGGTGGCAGTGTCTGAAAAATTGATGCATTCACGTTTATTCTAAATCAAAACCAAAGGGGAACTTCTCAAACAGGGATGTTCTCTCGGTAACAGCTTGGATTGCCCAGTGGGCTGCTACAACAAACATCATCCATTGTTTGGACTATGAGAGCGCCTAGGGGCTTGGATCAGGAGCTCGCCGCGCCACTTAGAAGCATAACAAAAAGATGTCTCCTCTCCTTAAGAGTTTAAAATCTACGCGTGCAACAAGAGATCGCCACAGGTAGACAGAGATGGGAGGACTGGGAGAAAACCCAAGAACTTACAGTAAGTACTGGCTTTTCGTTCTGCTCTCAGGCATGACCCAAGCCAGGGAGCCCAAACCACGCCGAGGACAAGGCTGATCAGAGCAGACTTGGCACTGACAGCAGACACAGGCCCATGGAGTTCCCACTGATGGGAAACATTTCCAGCCACGGCTGTCGAGTCGAAGGCTGCTCCCAATAAGCAGTCTGGTTTTGAAGTGCATCATCATATGGTCAACAGTTTGTTCTGGAATCTGTTACTCCTAAAGATCCTCTCCGACATTCAGGAAAGGATAACCAGTTGGAAGCCTAACTTTAACAGCACTTTCGGAAAATCTGGTTGCCTGCAATGAGTCACAGCAGAAAGACAAGCGCCCCTTCCACGAGGCAATGGGAGGGCATCCCCCAAAGCCCAGCTGCACAAATACTTTCAGCTATCTAAACTGACATATCAGCTACTTGTGCATATTCCCGTGCAGTTCTCCTTACACTGCCAAGCACGGGGAACCAGCCAGGTTAAAAATCAACCTCCTCCACCCCTTTTGGTGGCAACGCCAGCTTGAAGTGTTTATAGGAAGCAAACGCTGGACGTTAACTTCAACTGACCTCCTCCTTCCACTCTCCTACGCAATACATTCTCCACAGACGGTCCATTAACGAGCCCAACCAGCTTTCCTCAAATTCACGTGAAGGATTTTATTTCTGGAGCCCTAAGGGCCAGGTAGCTCTTGCTATAGCCAGGTTTCGTGAAGCACTCTCCCTGTTCGACATCAGCACAAGACCAGCTCTCCTATTTGACCAAAGAGAGTGGACCTTTATCTATGGGATAATTTAACGCCTCCTAGCAACAGTTCAAAAAAAAAAGAAAATAATTGTTAAAGTAGAAACCAAATAACAAGAACTGAAAATCACTTCTGAATTTCACAAGGAACTGCAACAAGCACTAAGGAAAAAGAATAAAGTTTTTGGTTTGCAATGCTTAGTGGTATGTTTGAAGCATAAAATAACATACGAACAGCATTGTATGTATCGGTCTTGACCCTGGGGGGAGAAGAAGGGATGGTCTGTATCCCCTTGCCCACGTAAGTGCACCTGTACAGAGCTATCATCCAGCATCTCACATGCTCTTCTGTGTTTCGTGTATATCTTCAGCTGGGGTAAGGCAGAGATTAATTTTTTGGTTTAGTTACTTTGACTGCAGAAGTGCAGCTTACAATCAGAATTATCTTTGTCATGCACTGGCAGGAAGACAGACGGCATGATTTAATAGGTCTTTCCATCTTTAGCTTGTGGATTCTATAAAGTCGCACAGAAACGCACAGTCGACTTATACAAAGTGCTACCAGCTGTGATAGTAACGAAGGGTAAACTCACTGGAATATGAAAGTTTGACAAGATTTATGTTTGCATCTTTGTATAGAGACTGTGGTGCACTAGGCATGGCTGATTATTCACTTGACAGGGCTGTCACAGCCTACTGAACCTGCTTTACGTTCCTGTAATAGTCAACGTACGAGGAAGGAGCGCAATTCTTTTTCAGAAATAAGAGAGAGAAAAGGAGGGGAGAAGGCAGGAGTTTTGGTCATTTGGGTGCGAGCGTTCTGTAAGCGGTTAGTCTAAATAGTGCTTCATTTAAAATACTGCTAACCCCGGGGAAGAGAGGGTGGCTCGGCGTTTCCTCCCCACCTGCCTCGCTGCCCTCTCGCGCAGACAAGCACGCAAACGGCAGCAAGAGCCACCTCTCCCGAGCTTTCCCTCCAGCGCTCTCCGGGAGGTACCTGCGATTGGTCCAGCAGCACGCACCTCCCTCCCCACGCCGCCCAGCAAAGCTCCCCGGGTACCTTCCCGAGAAAGAAACCAGGCTGCAATTTGGCTTCCAGCGCTTCACCTCTCTCTGACGAGGTAGAAGCAGAGAAGCTTGGAATATCCAAGCTGCGCAAAGGAGGTCTAAACCTGAAGGATCTTGCCACGGCTCTGTCACACTAACCCGCCGCGTGCCTTTGGACTGGGATTAGCTTTCTCTGCAGCTGAGATTTGCGCAGCTTTACTGCCTTCTTCCTCATCATTTCACATGCACGAGATGGATTTTGCCCACACTCCACAACCATCTTGGCTACAAGACCTAACAAATGAACAACGAGGGCCAGTTGAACGCGAGCGGAGAGACTGGTCTTGCCTGTGCAGTGACATTTCTGCAACCCAACAGAATGCCATACTGACTGGCAGCAAACACAGGCCCAGATTTTAGCGACAGCCATGGTTTTCACTGCTGGAAAGGGACTGCGCCCAAACTTTCCCTGCCACATTCACGCCATGGCAGAAGACAAGGGGCTTGCTTTGCAGAGCAAGCAGAAGCGCTTGCAGACACCACGAGGAAGCTAAACAATATATTAATTTGATTATCAAAGTCTTGCTTCAAGGGCAGAGGTGGCTAATCAGAATCCAGAGCATTTCAACAGACTAAGGAGTCATCCCGGAGAGACCACAATTAACTCTTCCTTTCTCCTATGGCACGTAGGCCCACGTTTTCCCTCCAGCCTTTACAAGGCTACTGGTCAGCCCACTGGAGAGCTGAGCTAGGCATCGCTTCGGCTCGTGCTGCCGTTGGAGCCAGCGGCCCCAAACCCCCAATACTCCAGAGGGGACGCTTGGCTCAGACTGGGGACTTTGGGTCTTGCAACGCAACAGACAGCAGGGGCAAACAGGCAGCTTCCGCGTGCGCGCTTTAATTATCTTTCATTAAAAATAAGACTACTGACACAGCGTAGATTCAACACAGTCAAGCTCCATTTAGTAGCGCGTGCAATTACAGGCACATTCCCTGACACAAGATCCTGGCTGCTCCGAGAGCCTCCCATTTTACAAGCCTGAGTTGTGCTCCATCCTTCCATCTGCAGTTTCACTGCAGCCTCTCGCACACGCACGCACACACACACGCACACCCCCCTTCCCCATTCTCTCTCAGATAGGAAGGCAGTGGGACCAGGGATGTGAAATTAGCATCAGATTTCTTTAGGAAAACATTTTAGCATTACCCAGGGAAGGCAGATGGGGGAGAAATAGGAACACGAGAGTAGAAAGGGAGCTAAATAAAGAGCACTAGCGACTCCTGAGGGCAACGCGCAGGCTCGCCATGGTACTCACTCAGGCTGCCCAGCTGTCGAATGACATTTGCCAGGGTGATGTTGGTCATGCATTCCAGCTCGCTTCGAACGCTAGGCAACGTCTGACGGCACAGGTGCCTTGGCTCAATGTTCCTCGTTACTAACGGCATGGTGGACCTGCTTCAGGCACTGTTCTGAAAGATGAAAAACAACCCAAAAAAGAAACAGGAAAGGATTACTCAACCGCAAATTCCAGGCACACCAGAGCCATGGTGTTCGTTTTTCCTGCTCTCAAATGGCTTTATTTATAAGCCTTCTTTCCCCCCTCCCCACCCTTATAAAACTGGTTCATCAGAAATAAAGCTCCCGCTGTTCTATGACTTGCGGTGACAGCAAAGCCCCACCAGCTCAGGTACGGAGGCAGAGAGGGAAAACTACACATCTTCGCCCACGCGCAAGGTGCTGCTGGCATTACCGCAGCCGCTGTTCCCTTCCTACCCATCCGCCACCCCTGAGCGGGCTCCTTCCTCCCGCGCTCACGCACAGCGTCTTTGGCGAGTCGTACAAGCTCTTCTTCAGAAATAGTTTAAACTCGCCATCAATACTTTTGCTTAAACTGAGAGGATGAGGAGGGGAGATGTTAAAAAAAAAAACAAAAAAAAAAAACCAAACCCAAACACCAGTTTTTTTTCCAGCAGACCAAAGCATACTTGGTGCCTCTCTGCGGCAGCAGCAGAGACAGGGCTCTCCTGAAACAACAGGAAGCGCTTGCAGCTGACCAGGAAACTTTCTGGTGACTGTTCCTTATCCTGCAGGCTGCACCCCTCTTCCCTTGGGAAATCCCCCGGGGACCAGGTTTACACTGGACTATTGTTTTCGTGCTCCAGCAGTTTAACGTTGCGGGAACTCTAATCAGGATGCAGGACTAGACCGTGCTCAGAAAGAAGTCAAGATTGATTGTACAACACTCAGGACAAACTTCCAGTTCTTTCTTTTTTTAAATAAAATAAAATAATAAAAAAAAAAAAGAAGAAAACATAAGTGTCCGGAAGTTATGCTTTGGACAGAAAACGCTTTTATCCACGGGTCAGTGCCTTGAACTAACAAAAATCTCCTTTGCTAACAGGCTGAAACACTGAAGCAACAAACAGCTTCGTCTCAAATCGTCTGCCTCCAAGAGAGAGGAGGAAACTTGGGTAAACAGCTCAGGAGAAGGAGCACGATACACACCTGAAATCTTTCAGACTAAGTGAAAGCAAATACATCCCAACTTCTTGATTAATTTAGAAGGGGAAAGAATCACTTTTCTAGGTCAGCTGAGGAACAACCCCAGAGGAGCAGCCAGCTCCCATGTGATAGGCACGCTGATCTGCTCGGCCTGGGTGTAAAAATAAAACAGGAAGCTAACAGCTTGGGGAACATGGCTTCCTGTCACCAACAGCAAAAACCCAAGAACCATAAAAAATCAGCTGTTTGCTCTTGACTTTGAGCCACCCTTTGATAGTCTCTGTGGCAGCTGGCAGCTTATCTTTGAGGTCCAGGAGTCCTTCCTGGATGCTTTTCTATCAGGGTGTTAAGAGGAAGAAGTGGGCATTATCCCTCCTAATTACCTCACAAGCCAGATTTTGAATTGCTAAATTTGACCCATTAAGGCAGAGGAGTTCAAGAGCGGCAGCACACCGGGCACACGGATATCTCCCAGACAAGCAGATGTAGGTTGCCATTTTGCAACGCCTCTACGCGAGAGATTCCGCCTGCTTGTCCCTACGTAGGGAAACGGTCCCCCAAACCATCCACCTTCTAGAAGAAGGGAGTGAGATCCGCCTCCAAATAAATAAAAGCAGAGACTCTCCGAGGACTGAAGTCCGTGTTGTTCTTCACCGCATCCGAGCACTGCAGCAGCCATCAGTAACTGCTGGGATATTTAAAGAACAGGGTGAACTAAGGAAGGACCCTGACCTTCGCTTCTAAATACCCCGTGTTTTATCGATTACAGCCGAAGCCCTACAATCTTTTGTCAGCTTTAGCGCTTTGCGCCAGACAAACTTTCCCAGCTCCCCCCAGGACTGCAGTCTGCACCAACGAGCAGCTCTCATAAACAAGGCAGCATTTGCAGGCTGCCGGCATCGAGCTTTTTCTCTCCCCCTCATTCCCAGCGCTTCCCCGGGGCTCGGCCAGGGAGCACCCGTGGTGGGATCTGCCGAGCCAGAGTGGCCAGTCCATTGCCCAGCCCGGCTGGAAACCTTCCAAGGTGCGGGACAGACAGCAGGAAAACGGCCAGAGGAAAAATAAGCCTGTAAGTGGGAAGAGATGTGAGCACGCATGTATATAAAGAGACAAAAAAAACCCCCCAAAAACGACAGGTATGCTAGGTCAGATAGACGCAGGTAGCACTGATCTCTGCAAGTGTGGGGAGAAGAGGGCAGAAAACGGATCTGACGGGTATTTAGTGCCCCAAATACCCACAAATAAACAAAGGCTCAGAATATGTTGTCTATATACAGCCCTCCACAAAAAAAAGTGTTTGCCTTCAAAGCATGTTTTGAAACTAAAAGCAAAGAGGAGTGGTGAAAGTTAAATTTTTTTTTTTTTTTTTTTTTTTTTTTTTTAGAAAATTAACAATGGTATAGCACACGTACGTTATGAATTTGCACCGGTGCAAGACAGCAGCGATAAGGGCTAAGAAAAACGCTCCCTTTATAGCCTGGCTCATCCCGCCAGCCACCCCCACCCTCCCAGCGCAGCCTGCCACACTCCACTGCAGAATCCAGAGTTTCGCCCTCGTGATGCCTCTGCCAGCCCTCCTCGCAAAGAGGTCGGCAGCACCGCTTCTTCCCACTGCCCTGCCGGTGCTCCTAACACCAGTGAGGATCCAGCAAGGGATCAAAGTGAAAGAGGAGATTAACCCCGTGGAGCAGCGGAGACGAGCAAGGCAGGGAGGACAGGATGGGCTGCGGACAGCCACCCTTCTTCTCTCCCAGCCGCCTCTGGGATAAGAAGCGTTTTAAAGCAAAATTTCCTCTCCTCTGAGCGGAAGGACAAGGAGCTTCAAGGTTTCAGATGTTTTTGTAGGGTGGAGGCGGGCAGATAGGAAATCTGGGACCTACAACCAGAGCTTGGTGCCAACGTTAGCGAAAAGCACAGTCGACGTCCCCCCAAGAAGGCACGTCACAGTTAGACCTCGGTTTTCGCCGTGAGTCTGCGGAGGGTAGCTATAGAGATAACAGCTAATGGGCTCCTGTAAAACCTTCATGCCTCATGAGTAGGTGGGACAAAGATTAATAGTCTGGATTGGAAAATAAGCGGTGGATTTCGAAAGCAGCAGTCAGGAGGGGCAGAAAATCACGTGTGGTGAAGGGACAAGGTATGAGAGCAGAGGGAGGAGGAGGAAGCAAAACACTGGAGACAGCACAAGCCCGGCAGGGAAGAGACACAGTAAATGAAACAAGGAAGGGACAGACTTAAAAAAAAAAAAAAAAAAAAAAAAAAAGCTTTCCAGGAGGTTCTTGATTTTACTCTTTAAGAGAGTCATTAAGAAGCCGATCGACAGCATGCTACCAGCAAGGGCCACCCAGATCCGCTTTACTTTCAGTGGCCAGGGCATGACAGCACAGCAGTTCTGCACCCCAGCTAGCCAGACTGGTCATCGGGCATTACTCACTGTCACCTAACTACCACAGGCCATATATTATAACTAAATCCTACCATTCGGAAGCAAGTTAAATGGATTGCAAGGCCAAAATGCCTTATCTTTCAGGCAAAGATAAGCGTTTCCGCTTGCTTATTAACGTTGAAGATTAGATTTGTTTTCAGCCCTAGAATTTGGGGTGCATACCCCATGTTTTAAGAAGCTGCAAGAGAGGACCTGCCCCGATCCCGCTGTAACGGGACAAGAGAGGGAGGATGTTAAAAGTAAAAGGAAATTGCCTCTAAGAGACAGAAAACTGTCTGCAACAGATTTCTAATGAATATGCAGGGGAAAAAAAAAAAAAAAAGGCAGGCAGCAAATTGAAACACAGCGCTAGCGATGTGAGGAGAGAAGTTAAGTGATCTTTGCTGGTTGCAGAGCACCGCTGGTTGGGAGAGCCGTAAGGAAATGGGCCAACACCGAAACCGGTCCTGTGCCAAATCCACACGCACTGCTGCATCAATCACCGTTCAAAATAGTCATCCTCCCAACCGCCGTGCTTCACACCTTCTTAAAAACAAGTAGTAAGGGCTTTTCTTATGGTAACGAATGATTTTTCTCTCTTACTTGAATCAGAACCTTCCTACCTGCTCAGGGCAAGCATTTCCTCTGAAGTCTCCAAGTCACGGCTTGAAAAAAAGAAGGCTCCCAGCCTTGTTATGATGGCGGTGACTAAAAGCCAAACCATCCGAAAAGCCCAGCTTCTCCCCGTAGCTCTTTTCCCCTCGCCTCCCCGCAGCTGTACGCTGCCCCACCTCCAGCCGGGCATTGCCAGAATTCCTCATAATTTCCCCTCTCCCAAAATGCTTACGCAGGCGTTGCCGAGCCCTGGCCCGCTCCGCAGCCCTGCGTCGGCCCAGAAAAAGTTTGCTGAGCGCGACAAAAGCCCTGGAAGCTGAGCTCACCGCTCCTACATTCCTACCGATCTTCCAGCCGCAACCGGCACCTCGTTTCCAGACTTCACCAGGTTTTTGCTCCCCATCATCCTTCCCCGTCCTGGGCTCGCTCACCGCATGTACGGTGGTCTCGGGTGCCTCGTATTTCTCCAAGAAAGCAGGATCCACGCGTAGCGGTTCTTCACGTGGCTGCCGATCTGACACCCCGCTCCCTCTAAGATAAGCTCTCACCTCGAATGCCTTGCTCACCAGTTTTTAGGTGAATTCTGACTTTGGCGATTATTTCTGTAAATACTCTCGGGGCACTGAGGAACAAGCATGGCACAACACAGGCCCATAAAGGGGAAAAAAAACCCACGCGCCTTGCAATTTTTGCCTTTCCGAATCCAGCGCTTTGAGCAAAGCACGAGGTAAATTCAAGAAGAGCGTGCCGCTCTGAGATTTCTTATCAGCAAGTCATCGACCGCTCTCCCCATGAGCTCTGCTGTAGCAGATCGCTCAGGAATCCCAGTTCTGGATTAGAATCAAGTACAATTGGTTCGTTTCAAACAAGAACTGCCAGTCTATAAACCCCTCGCGCAAAGCTGCGTCTTATTGACTATTTTTAATAAATAGGGCTGGCACAGTAAAATTGGACAATTGTTACGAACAATAAAGGAGACAGCCTTTGATTACAAGTATTGAGAAGCAATACAGGGACATTCTAGGATTGAGTATTTGCTTTCCAACGCTGAGTTCTGTCAACTGAAAACAGCAACTCGGAGCAAATACTCCTTAACAAGCAGTTTGGAGCAGAGCAGAAAACAGCACTGCACAGCAAGAGAGGAACCAGCCTCTTTTTTTTTTTTTTAAATTATTTTCGTAGGGCAGGCAGATAGCAGAGTCAACACCACGGTGCAGAGGAGAAGGCAGGCAGGACTACAAGGTGAGACGCGCGTACGCGACGCACACAAAGAGCTGTAAATAACAGGCGAGTTGGAGGGAGAGATCTGGCAAGGTTCTTCTCGCTGGTATTTGACCAGTTAGCATAGCATTACTGGGAGTCACCTGGGTAATTCCCCACTCAATGTGACACACAACCTCTTAGATCAGGGACCATCTGCAAATAAATCTGGACCCCAGCAGTGATATCATCTGTCATAGTGTCTGGTGTAGCACAAAGCACCTAAGGAGGACAGAGCGCATTTTGGGGGAAGGGGAGGGAAATTAGGCTTGATTTTCAAGTACGTCGGGGTGACCAATCACCCTGCCCTCAGCAAGGCTTCGAAAATCCTCTGCCCGGACACAAACAAGCAGCATAGCCAAGGAGACCAAGCCTTCAGCTAAGCGCCTTGGAGAGCAGCCTTTAGGAGTACCCATCGGGGGATTAGACACACCAGCAGGTTTGGGAATGAGGGAGGAAGGAGATAATCAGATCTGAAATTCCCATCAGTATGAAATGAGACTTAACTCAGTAGCTTGCCAACGCAGACTGACTGTTCTTTCTAATGTCTGTGACAACTCTGCTTCAAATTTCAAGCTTCTCTCAGCAGTAACTACTCCCCCATGTAGCTGTAATGGCCAGAAAGAGACTGGCTTTTATGTAACCCCAAAAGACTAGCAGAAAGGGAAGCAGCAGCCACACACGCACACACGGAGAACTGAGAAAAAAAAAAAAAAAATTCAGCAGAAGGCTCTGCTGAGTGCTCAGGGCTATATCCAAGCTCACAATGCAGCCACGGAGAAGTGGGATGCAGCAATCAGAAATGCTACAGTTCCCCACTCGGAGAGAGACCTAGCAATCAGTGCTGCATCCGAGCAATAGGGAGTGAAATTATAGAGCAAACTGCCATGTGATGCCACAAACTACTCCATCCCGCCAGCTGTAACAAGTATTCATTCCCAAAAACGCGTCACAGGCTCATCTGTCATTAACAGCCCAGCCTGCCAGCAGCTGAGCAGGAGTCAGCAGTGAAGGGCAGCTGCAGGGCTGCTTCCTTTCACAGTGGTCTATTCTCCCCCAAAAGCCACAGGGGAGGGAGATGCACTGGTAAAAAAAAAAAACCCCAGGCACCGGGGAAAACGTTGCCCACCATCTCTTACCAGCAGCTAAGATGGAAAAGCGCAGGCTGCGTTTTCACCCACCAGCGCACAAAAGCTTTCCTGAAGCAGGATCTACCGAAAACACGGGGCCTTCAGGAGACCACAGTTAGCCAACCGCAAAAAAAAAAAAACCCAAAAAAAAAACCCCACCATACATAACCCCTCTGTATATTAATAATCCATTTCAATCACCAACTCGGGAACTTCGCAGATACGATCTGCCGGCGTTACGAAAGAGGTGTTTCGGTAATAGCGTGGGGCAAGAGCAGCGCTGCACATTTCCACAGCGATGTTCTGACACTAGGAAACGTCAGCTCGCAGAATAACGAAGCATTGTACAGCGCGCTGTGGAGTCCTTGAGACAACAAACACCCAGCCCGCTCAGTTCCCAGAGTAAAAATACTCTTTTTTTTTTTTTTCCTCCTCCCCTGTTCACCCCCCCTCCCTCCAGTCTGCTGGCTCTGAAAAATGCAAAAGAGGCTCAGAAAGCCATTTTCTGCCTTTTTTTTTTTTCTTTTTTTTTTTTTGTCTGGCTCACGCATTATCGTCATCATTTACTGCCCTCAAGGGGATTGCACAGGTGTGACTGAAAATTTGGCTCTTCCTTTCAAACTTTTGTTATCAGCTTTGCTGAAGACGATCTTGCTGGAACAAATGCCAGCCTGCTCTCCTGGAGAGGGACTCGCTCGAAGCTGCTGGCAGAAATCAAGCTGGGGGTGGAAGGATGGGGGCGTCACTCACAGGGAACATGCAGATCCTCCCGGCTTCTGTTGGAGTGCAAATACAGCCAGCAGTTTGACCTAGACTCCTTTTTTTTTTTTTTTTATTCCTAAAAAACACACCATTGCCCTAATTAATGTTTCCATTCATTTAGCTGAAAAACAAGTTAAACAAAGAGGGTCACCTGGTGTTCCTATCAATGCCTGACGAGGATACAGGCAGAACAAACGCATTTAAATAAAACTCTAGAAGAGATGTGACAAGAGAAAGGCAGTTTAGCTCAATTAAAGAGAGCTGTCACAGGGATTTGATTCTCAGAATACAGAACTATTGATTAAACAGGAATTAAAGCTCCGAAACAGAAAGGTTTCAAGGTCTTTGCCGTGAGGATATACATCAGGAGAGAGGCAGGGCTCCTTCAGCGCCAGAGGAGCTCTGGCTTTGTTGCTTCCTAGGAAATGGGAGCAGCAAAGGGAGCAGAATGCTTTCTGTTCAACCTAGGGACAGTTTTGGCAAGGATTGACAAGGTCAGTGATAATACGTACTGTCACAAGCTTCGATCAACAGGTAGCTTTGGCGTACTCAAGTACAGGAAACCCACTATCGACTCTCAAATGTTTTAGGAGTATGCGAGGAGAGGCCTGGTCCATGGGCAGGTTTCAGTCCACGGGCAGGAGGTCTCCAACATCACCGAGCCCAAACCATTGTCCAAAGTCAATGAGACTATTCAAGGAATCAGCCTCAACCTGTCCCAGGAGACGGGTCCCCTGAGCAGTAACAGCCACCAGGGTGAGCAGTCACAGCGACCCGAGATGCCTACTAAAACGGGGTTGCCATTTTGTCCCAAAAGCCAGTCCTTAAAGGTCAAGGCTGAGGAGCTTTCCTTGGCAGAATCATCTGTTTGTTTCTGTCCCAGTCCAGGCAAAACGAGCTCTGGGTATAAGTCACAGGATTTCATTTTCCAAGCCCCAAAGTCTTTAACAGCATTGAATTCACCGTAAAGGTTTTGACTAGAAGAGATGCAATTTAGGTGGCAACCCAAGCAGCGTCGTTCCCAACAGCTTCATCTGGAGGGAGTGCGGGTTCCGAGCCTCACGCCGTCGCTGCGGAATTCCTGAGCAGAACCACAGCCCGACTTCTGCAAATGGTGCGCGGCTGCTAAAGCAAACACCGCTGAATCGCTCATTGCCGGGCTGAATTACTGCTAATGAGGATAGCGTGTTTTCTTCCTCTCCTTCACACCAGCCTCCTCCAGCAAGAGGAAAGGCTTGTGCCTGTTAGCGCTAACAAAGCGCGCGGTGCAAAGCACAACTCTCACAATACATCAGCACATTTTCATTCTAGGGCAGCGCTCGGTAATTAATACGGAAAGCGAGGGTGTGGTTTTTCTTCTAAATGACTTATTCCTGAAGTCTGAACATATTTTAACCTTCCTTTTCAGCAGATAAACTCTGTCTCATTTGCAGCAAAGCTCGGCCTCCCCTCCTTTAACACACACTAAACTATTTTGATTAATGAAAGAGTAGGAACAAACCAGTTCCAAGTGTTTTCTATACAGCTCAACTGCTCTTTCAGTTTCAACTCACGCCTAGATAATTATATCACAGCTCCGAGTGCCCCCACCCTTCTGCTCCACTTGGGGAATGCTGGAAAGATAAGTCTTTTCTTAATTATTAAATGTAAATAGCTCATTAAATATAATCCAATTACTTTAATTGTAAGAAAAAGGAAGTAATTACAATATGTACATGTATTCTTGCCTGAACAGTTTTAATATCTTAAATGAATCTTTGCAACATTAATATTTTAAGTTAACCTTTGACACAAGGAGGGGAAAAAAAAAAAGACACCGACTCCCTGATATTTTCCAGAAGTGTTATATCTGCTGGGATTTGTGTCACAAAAAACCAAGAGAACAGCCTTGAGCATCTAAATTAAAATGGTTTATGAACAGCGTCTTTATAATAAAGTCAAAATAACACATGGGTTTTCTATTGCAGAGGGGGGAAAATTAAAAAAAAAAAAAAAAAAGAAAGAGATATACATGATGCCACATTAAGACCCTGAATATGCTTTTTTGATCTCAGGAGTCAAGTGAGATGGGTACTACTATGAGCTTGGGTGAACGGGCAGGTCCCAACCCCACCAATACCAAAAGCCACCAAGTATCTGGGGTTTTCCAGACAGTTCTCCTCCCCCACGCCTACGGTTTGTCCTGTCCAAGGGTGGGAAGAGGAACCAGGGCTGGGGGAGAAGGATCCTATCCCATATCTGGGACTACACAGTTCTTCCGTAGAGGTGCCCAGCCAGGAGACCCCACAGGAACACCCAATCTGGTTTTCGTGTGCACACAAGCCATCTGTGCAACGTACGGGCACGGCGCATGATCCCGGGCTGCCGTTTGGGATTTGCAGGCAGAGCCGCAGGAAGCCGCGAGTAGCAGTCTTCTGGTTTTGCTCAACAGCATGACAATCCTTGGAGTCACTTTCTCCATCCCGGCAGCCAGCGGGACCGAACAACCTTCCAGGCAGACTTCAGCAAGGCCCCACTGTTTCAATCAGCCCCCCGGTCTGACAGAGCAGGGTCAAATTTCAGCTTGGACGGGGTGACAGATGCCTGTGTAATCTCCTTGGGACAGTCAGAAAAATATTCTTTTCGAGCTGTAGTTGTTTCCATTTTGCATGTTCTGAGCCCAGGAGTGATCTCACCTTATGTAATCTGCAGCGCAAACTCCAGGCTCTGGCCCATCCAAAACTATTTCGGAGGGTTTGAAACCATCACTTCATTGAACCAATCTTTTCGGGAGGAGAGAGATTAGACCGTATTAGGGATGCTAAAGATGCAAGTCGTTCTATCAAAGCTCACCACAAGGTCTATAATAAGCTGCTTTATGGAAACCTCTCATGTGAAGCCAGACCCTAGATGTAACCTCCTTGATACAATATTGAATTCTCAATAGCAACCAAAAGGCTATTTTGTATAAGTTAATTACACGCGTCTTTAATTTAGCCTCCAAAAGGGAAGCGGCCAGTTATTTCATGCTGCCCTAGACAGAAGGTAAAGGTTTTACACAAGCTGTGTTTATAGCTATATGCCTTCCTCCAGCAAAGGATGGGCTCGGCAGCTGTTGGTATTGAAAGAACAGGATCTGGGTGTGTGCACCGTTCTCTCTCACTTTTTTTTTTTTTTTTTTTTTTTTTTTGCAGCTGCAAGGCCAAAACCATAAGAGTGTGTGCTTTTTCTTACGGCGCACAAAAGCAGGGTGCCTGAAAGGGAACTCGCTTCCGCTCTGGCGAGCACTCAACGAACTATTTGCCGGGCTAAGGGGTGGTCGGGGAACTTTCACCCATCCATTCAGCCAGGGCCGCTATTCCCCCTCCCTCCCAATTAAATCCCATTTTTTGCACTCCATGCATGAACCGCAGCTACACCAATACATCAGATATTGTGGCTGATAGCCTTCTCTGAATGCCACTTAAAGCCCTCCAGTGTGGAGCTGCCTGAAAGCAAAGCATCATTCATTCTTTGAGCGGCAGAAAAAGACTTTTGCTACACAGAGACTTGAAGTAAGACTCTAAGAAGTAGGAAAAGGGCATCCAATGAAAAGAGGAAACGAGAAATTAAAACCACATTCAATCTTATTAGTGGTAATACAATAGGTCAACAAAGTACTTCGCAAAACTCCACAGCATGTGAACAATTTATGCAGAACTCGCTCCTACGCGATCAGTGACAGCAGCCAGTTTGGCTAGTACGGAAAAAAGCAAAGATTGTCAGGGGCTATTTTAAATGGCCCAGCTGGGAGAGGAGATGGCTGGAGATACCACCTCCATGCCTTGCGGGAGAGTACACTTACGAGATGAGAACGGGAGGAATATTCCCCCCTCCTCCTTTTCCATCTGAAACATTTTCTCTCTCTAGGGATTTCCAGCATCTTATAAGCGAAGCCTCTTTGAAGTAGCGCAAAGTGGCATTGCTCATCATTTCAGTAATGATAGTAAATAAGCCCCAGTATTTTGTTGATCCTTTTCCTTTTGCTTTACAAACAAAAGGTCAGAGTCATTAGCCCAGTTTTATGAGCGGGGGGGAAAATGGAGGCTGGGAAGAGGCAGGTTGCTCTGCAACATCATCGGCAACCTCAGCGAACAAACAAGAGAAGAAACTCTAAGCCGCAGGACTTAAGAATAGCCATGCTAGGTCATCCAGCCTCCAGGTAAACCAGCATACTCCGTCCATCGGTAGCCAGATATCAGATGCATAAAGAAAAGAGCATGAAACAAGGCAAGCACAGATCAACAGTTCTCCCTGCTGTCCTTTTCCACGTTGCAGCGTCCCACCGCACCTTAAGGCCACGCGGAAACAAACATTATCATTTAATTGACCTTTATGGATTTCACTTCCATAAACTGGTCTCATCCGTTTCTGAACTCAACTAAACAGTCAGCATCCACGAGATCCCGCGGCAGCAAGTCCCACATTTATCATAGGCTAGGTGAAAAGACGCTTCCTTTTATGCCCTTCACCTTACAATTAGGAGATTTTAATCTCCGATCTATGTGTGTCTTTGCTTCATAAAGGAGTTGTTTGAATAAATGCATCACCATTCATACTAAACAAGCACCTTCCGAGAAGGTTATCTGCCTGCATCAGACAACGCAAAGGAAGCTCTCAATTCTTATTGAGCACTTTCAGCAGAAACCAAAATAATAAACTCATGGGTTAGGTTTGATTTGCAGCAGCGGTAAGAACAAATTATTTTTAGAGGGCAGCTCTTTGTGTGTCGTCCATTCCATTTTGGACTGTGCACCTTTTCCAACAGTAACGCAGGAGAACCAAAACCCCCCAGGACAACAGGTGATCTCAGAGCAGCTCTTCTGAAGCGGTGGAGCTTCCCATGCAGAAATTTAAGCCCTCGAGAACAACTGCTAACTGCTGCTGCTCCACAGGCATCTCCCTCCTTCCCCTCTTAGCATCACAGCGTCCTTTAAACCACCACTTCTCCCCAAAACAGGTCTGGGAAACTGCTCTATAAGAAGAGACAACACAGAAGGCATCGAAGGAACAGAGCAGGTCACCACTGACCCCATTCCTGGGAGACCAGCTGAGATTCCTGGTCCTTTAAACTTTCTTCATCAAAGTCCCTGGCAGATGCATACTTGAGATATGCCTGCGCTCCGCCACTTCTCCAGCAGCAACGTAATACCAGAAAGCTTTACTGCGATTTCAAGAATTAGGGTAGGATCTAGAGGAACTATTTCCCAGGCCCATTACTGCAGCGAAGGCGAGCTTGGGATGGAGAATGTGATTAACGCTCTGCACTGCCGCTGTGCCGCTTGCTCGACAAAATAACACAGAAATTCACGTTTCAGTTCTTCTGGGAGGGGACCTGCCTGCTACAGCCTCCCCGGCAGGGGGGGAAGAAAAAAAAAAAAAAAAAAAGTCCTGTAAACCTCCAGATGGAAAAACAAATGCTATATAAATCAGAATCAGGTCTGAATCTGATAACCTTCTGCAGAAGCTCCTGTTAGCAAGCACACCCTTCGCAGCGGAGCCCGATCGGCAGCACCGGTAGCCTCCCCTCCTCAAAAAGAAAACACAAGGTCTTTTTATTACACAGAGTTGCAAAAATACAAAGGAAGTAAATGTCACCAGGGTAGTTCTGTTCTGAGCAGTCATTTGCTTATTACCCAGAAGCCATTTCCACATGCCTTTTTTTAAATCCAGTGTTTATAAATACCTAAAATATTTAAATAAATGTTAATCGGTGGTAACCAAGGGCCCGATCTCACAAATATTTATCCTTGCACAGTGAGAATAAATATTCAAATACACTATTTCTTACTACAGATCCCATCAGAAGCAAGAGTGCTGCTGAAAACAGTAACACACCATAAGACAGGCTGGGAAAATAGCTGCGTTTTGCTTTCCTAGATTTCTGCACAGTGAAAGTGTCACTTTTCGTTTGCCTCCTGTGCATTTTGCGCAGTGTTACTTTAGAAACTAGATAAAGGAGCAAGCCCAGCGCTAAGCCATAAGACGGTGGCCTGTTCTGGCTATTTTAATCCTCAGAAGAAGTTTTTGGCAGTGCTTTTGCTGGGTGCTGGTGTCCCACCCTGTATGAGGACAGCGGGAACTTTATACACATGCAAATACAATTGCTATTCAGTCCTTTTCCTGGTTTGTGACCGACTCGTGCAGCACACGCAGCAAGGTATTTTGCTCAGCTGAATGACCAAGGGCTAAGTATTATCATCAAACCTAGCAGAGACAAAACACAAACCTTACATTTAAAGTTATTAAACATTTGAATCCAGAAAGCCCACAGAGAGAAACCATCTAGAAGGATTAAAGCCCAGTCTTACACTTGTTCAAATCTTCCCTATTACAGTCTGTCAAAGAAAACTAACTTGATTTTGTGGAAACGTTAATCCTAACAACCTTCTTTTTGTTCTTCTATCACCACAAAAAATACTAAAAAAAAAACCAAACCAAAAACCAGGAGATGGATTTGCTGCTGTAACTATATGCATATGAGGCAATCACTGAAGTTTTAACCCCTCCACCCACACTACGTGATTATCTAAGCTTTGTGAATGAAATCAACTTTTCCTAGACCAGCCCTGAAGAATGAGATATATTCAAAGCATGCTGAGAAACTGGGTTGGTAGTTATCATAAAGGTTGTATTCTTTTTAATGAATCACTGCTCACAAATACCTTCTGAGCTGTAACTTAAAAATACACCATTTCTGTTCGGTGTGTCACATTATTCACAGGGAAACCAGTTTTATACTCCGCTTAAAAGAACCTCACTGTTAACTCATCACTTCAAACCCCAGCAGTGATATCTCTAAAGACACGAGGGCTGCAGCTCCAGCCTCGACCCTTCTTCAGGAAGCCATTCACTTCACGACACATTTCAAACAGGACTTGTACAAAATAAAGTAGCCAGAAACACACTGTATTTCCTTCTTTCCTCCCCCCCGCCCCCCGCAACCTTAGCCTGCATCCTCCTACCCACCCCCCTAGCATAGTTTTGTAAAACCAGAGCTTGAAAGATTTGTTAGGAATGTAGACCGGAGAGAAGCTGAAGTGAGAAATGGGGGGCGAGCCCCAGCCTGGGATCAGGCAGTGGCATCGCACTGCTGCACCGCTGATTTTTTTTTTTTTTTTTGGAGGGGGGCTGGGGACAGAGGTGTGGGAACAGTGAAATGAAGCAGGGGTCTTGCTAATGTCCCTGTGCAGCCGCTTGGAAAAACCAGATCAGCAGCAGACAGCTCGGAAAGGCTTTATCTTCACAGCTGCGAAGAGGAAGGAGTCTGACAGGCATGAGCCATCAGAGGGTGATTGATTTTTTTTTTTTAAATAAAAAAAATGGAAATTGTGGCATTTACTTTTTGAACTCGTTACCAGACAAATAAAAAAAAATAGCATATTTCTTTTTAAAAGTAGTGAAAATAAGCAGTTTAGGGAAAAGTTTACATTCAGTTCACCCCTGAAAGTGTATCCTCTTACAACCCATACTTCTAACCCATACTTAGAAAGTACAGCAAAGTACCTTGCCTCAGCGGGGCTACACGGGGAGCTGGTAAACCTGCTCCTCACCCCAAAAATAATGAGGCTTTTAACCAAGTAGAGATCAATGCTTTGGAAGTTGGAAGTCCTGGGTTTGACCCCCACCATCACCAGCCCACCCAGGGACAATACTGACAACCGTAGCTTGACCAAGGATCGGCATTAGGTGGGTCTTGAAAGCTTGGGTCAAGCTCTCTCACTTAAACTTCATGTTTTCAAGCACAATACTTTAATATATATATACATATATATATATAAATAAATAACTGGAGTTCCCGGCCTGCTCCACCCCACTTCCTGGATAAAGCTTGTCCTTGGCTGTGAATGCAAGTGGATTTTCAAAGTCACTCTATCAACATGCTGTCTGTGTTTTCAGTGGGTAGATGTTAGCTTTGGTTTGTTTTTAACTAGGTTTTAGATTAAACTCTGTATCGGTTTCTATGACAAAAACCCACTCAAGGTCAATAAGGGGCAAGTCAGAATGAAAAGTGTCGCAACGCAGCATTTTAAATTCCTGCAGCCTTTAACAACCGATTCTGCAGATGTTTAAAATGGGTGGAAAATGTAACTATTTCCCTTCCTCATGTGACCAGGCATACAGACTTTAGCACTTCCCATAAAGTAACATTTTGCATCAGCTTTGTCACAGGGAAGCACACACACCCTGCTGGCTTCTCATCTTTTACTTTCAATTTTTCAATCTCACAAGTCTTTGGGAAGGACGTGGAAGTGCGAGGATTACAGAGAGGTCCATCAATCATGACCCTCTCTTCAGCAGGTGTACTTAATACAAGGGGTTTTTACCATTATTAATATAATCTCACATCCACCAACATCTGCAGTGCTGAAAGACTTAAGACTTTCAGTGTTTTCTAGTGTCTTATCGAACAGGCCTACTCCTGGCATTGACACATCACACAGTCCCACCAGTGGTCTGATCTATGTAGAGGTGCCCAATTCTGATGTTGCTACTAAAGAAAGTAAAAGAGTAATGCCAAACGTGAAACTTTTGGCAGGAAAAAAAAAAATATCCCACCATGGGAAAGTCCTTGAGGTCAAATAATAGCTAACAGGAAGAAGCTGCAACCTCTTACCTTTCTCCAAAGGACATATGCTATTTGTATGCCAAAGGAGTAATCCCAACACAAACCTAAATGCTGGTGAGGTACCACCCCAAGGACATTCCCTAACAACTTATTTCTTCTCTGGAAGAAATATGGTCTGAGGTCACTGGCAGGTCAGTGCGTTTGACCAAACTACCCGACCATATTCCATTATGCCTTTCAAAGCCTCCTTTCACAGAGAGCCTAGGGACTTAATACTCAGGAAAACATTTTCCAAAGCATGCTACAGCATCCACAGAGTCTCACCCGAACTAGTTTTACATTTTGTGTGCCCACAGTTAATAGTCAAGGGGCTCACACACATCCTTAAAGTGTAGCCGGACATACTAAAGGGTACACCCAATTGTGGGGCAGGGAGAGAGCCAGGAGGGAGAAGTCGCTTTCACAGCAACGCTCCATGAGTGCAATCACCAGAACTTGCACCAACGAGGGCAGCCAGCTCACACCCAGACAGGCAGACTTTGGACACGGACACGCACACGTTTGCACAAGCACTGATAGCAAAGCCACACACCAGAGGCTGCAACCAGCCTGGAAAGGGAGGGACCCCTCTCCCCCAGCACAGCACCACTGCCTCTCCCTTAGAGGGGACCCTGCAGCACCCCCCCCTTCTCCCCAGCTCCCCCAGGCCATTCCACACTAAGTCAGACCTCTGTAACAGCCCCAGGACAGCAGACACCGGCGAGGCCTCGGGAGAGCCCAGCAGACCGGCATTTCTTTAACCCAACACAGGGCTCTGGGACACCCAGGCCTCCAGGCCAGCCCTCCCCACTACACCCCAGCCCCTCCGGCCAGCCCGGCCACGGCTCAGGGCACACACCCTGCACTGAGCCATGGCCCTTGGGAGGGGTTGGGTAAATGTCAGTCCAGGGATGAAGCCATTTCCTTCTCCCCGTCCCGAGGCCGGGGCCAGGTCGGCCCCACACCCTCCAGCCCGGGGTACCAGGGCCCACACCACCTGGAGACTCACTATGTGGCAGGAAACAGTACCCGGCTCAACCGAATAGCTCACTATCTGGCAAGGGCCTAGCAGCCCACCCCAGCGCCTCCGCCTCTCTCCCCCGGGAATGGACGGCCCGGGAGGCCCGGGGAGTCGCCGCTCGGCCCTCTCGTACTCACCCCTCTCCGCGGCTGTCCCCTCCGGCCCCCTCGGCTCGTTACCACCAGGGCGGGCCAGCCCGGCCGTCCGCCATTCCACAGCTCCCCCTCCCTGCCCTGACTGAGCCTCGCCCCGCCTCCTCCCGGCCGCCGGTCCGCTGTTCCATTGGCTCGCCGGCCAAAGATGCTGCCATGCTATTGGCTTTCCCTAATGTCTATCAAAGCCGCCCTACGCCACTTGCGTACGAAACTGGAGCAGGAGAAGAACCCCACCCAAGCCGGCCGCGCAAAAAGAGTAAACAGAGTGGAACTTACCATCGGGGGGACTAGATGGGGGGATCCCCGCGCGGCTTTGGGACAAATTCCCGGGGCTGAGAGGAGAATCGCGACACCACGCACATCCACGACATTTCTAAAATGGCAGTCTGTGTCTGTGAGCGCCAGATCTCGATATCCTTCCGGTGGCTTTGGAGGAGAGGGGGGCTCTGTCTCTTCCGTGTCCCCCCCTCCCCGCTCCGGAGAGCTCCCCTTTGGTGTCGCCTTTCGCCTCTATGGTCTCACGCCCTGCGAGGAAAGTTCCACCTGGGGGAGTGGGGGTGTCACTCCATGGCGGGGGGGGCGCAGCTGTGGGGCAGGCTGTGGGGCAGGGATCGGGGGCCAGGAATGTGGGGTGGGGGTTAGGGGACAGGGCTGGAGGAGGAAGGGGTGGGGGGGCGCAGGTGACAGGGTCAGTGCTGGGCTGGCGAGTGGGAGCGGGGCCTGTCCCCCTGCTGCAAACCCAGAGGGGTTCCATCCGCCTCCAGCACCAAAACTGGGGGGGTCCCCAGCCCCCCCATCCACCTCCAGCCCCAAAGCGGGGGGGGTCCCCACCCCAGCCCCCCAACCACCTCCAGCCCTGGATCAGGGGGGCGTCTTCAGTGCCCCCATCTGCTTCCAGCTCCTAAATAAGGGGGTGTTCCCAGCCCCCCCCAACCGCCTCCAGCCCCTGAACAAGGGTGGGGGTGTCCCCAGACCCCCATCTGCCTCCAGCCCCCAAACAAGGTGGGGGGGACCACAGCCCCCCACCCGCCTCCAGTCCCCAAATCAGGGTGGGGGTGCCCAGCCTCCCATCCGTCTCCAGCCCCGCAACCGTCTCCAACCCCAAACCAAGGTGGGGGGGTCCCCAACCCCCTCCATCCACCTCCAGTCCCCAAACCAGGGCAGGGAGGCGTCCCCAGCCACCTCCCACCCCCAAAACAGGGTAGGGTTCCCCAGCACAGGGGTACCCGGAGCTGGGGGGCACCGGGCCAGCCAGCCGCCCTCCTCGCTGGCTGTGCAGGGGCGGTGGCTGCTGGAAGCAGGCGGGTGACGCCGATTTTGGCTCCCGCCTGGGTTTCTCCCCACGGCCTGACAAGGCGGGGAGTCACCGCGTTAACGAGCCTGGTTTAACGAAAGGGGCTGGCAGCGTGTGCATGGGGGGGACACGGGGCTGGGACCCGCTGAGTGGGTACCGCCATGCATCCTGGTCCCACAAGGACATCGCGCCGTGGTTGCAGCAAGCGGGGGTCACGCAGGGGTGGGCAGCACGGCTGGGGCTCGGAAAAGCCCCGGCTGAGTGTGCCAGGGCTCGGAAAAGCCCCATCCTCGAACCCGGGTGACCTCGGCAGCATCCTTCGGCTGAGGCCAGCCCTTGGCAGAGCCGGAGCAATGCTCGTGGCCCCCTCAGAAACCGCGGGAGCAAAGACTTTATCAAAAATTACCAGCACGCAGCCCTGCCTGCACACCTGGCTATTAAATCTTTCCTCCCCTGCCTGATTATTAACATTAAGCTCCAGGTTCGTTTATGCCTCCAGAAGGGGGAAGAAGGAGCGGGACGAAGGGCGGCGGGCGCAGCCATCTATCTCTGCGGTGCTCCCGGCGCTCCCGCTCTAAACCCAACCGCAGGGAGTAAATCACCGGCTCTTCCCCCGACGGGAAGCAAACAAATCCATGTCAGCGCTGCGGTAGCCGGGGAATGGCAGCCCGGCCACAGGCATCGCCGACGGGCAGAGCCGCTGGCCCCGACTTACAGCCCGGGGCGGGGGGTGTCTGGTGTATGCCGTCCCTGCCCGTTTTGCCCACAACTCCTGCCCACCCTGCCCCATGGCACAGCTTTTCGCCGCTCATGGGGTGTCTCTGCCGCCGCTGCCGTCTCCTTCGGCTCCTCCTGGACGAGACGGGCACGTTCACGTGTTGCAAACAGCCATTTTTTGCCCGTTTTGCGTCGCTCCCCCCTCCACGCGCCGTCGCCTTGGGTGCGACGCTCAGCATCTCCTGCTGCCCCCAGCACCCGCCGGCCGCCTCGTGATGCCCCAGCACCCCCCGAACCCCTGCTCCGTGGGGGCAAGGCAAGGGTCGAGGTGCTGCCGGAGGCCGCTCGGCTCCAGGTTTTCCAGGCTGCCAGCCAGCCGTTCCCTTGAAGAAGATCTTGCTTCTATCTCAAGGTGTCACAGCCTCAAGGGAACCACCTAATCTGTATCTGCACTGCAACCTTTATCTCTCCCCGGCTGTGTGAGAGGCTCTGTTTATAGCTGCCGAATAATACCTGCTAAATTGCAGGATCCGACCCCCCTCTCCCCCCCCCCCCCCGCCGCCTTCGCCGCGGTACCCCCTGACACTTGTTTCTCTGCAAGAGGGATGCTCTCGCCTGCCAGGTGCCTCCCTGCGTTTTGCTGGAGGTAAATGATGCTCCCGGGGATGGGGAAGGGCAGCTGGGCTGCTCCTGCCTCCCACCTCCCTCCCAGCTGGGCTCCAAGCCCCTGATAACGCCAGGCAGACCCTGGCACAAACTGCTGCCCCCGCCTCCGGCTTCATCCCAACCCAGCTTCCCTCAGCCTGGGCTTGGCTTCTGCCAAAAATGAGGTGGGATGCAGCAGGTCCAGCCTCAGCCTTCCTCTGCGTGAGGAAGAGGGGGAGAGGGGTCATCCTGCATGGGAGAGAGGAGGTGGCAGCTTATCGCAGCCTGTGTGCTGCCCCAAGGCCACGTCCTTGCCCAGGGATGGTGACCAAGCGATCCTGGAGTCACCCACTGGGGAGCCTCAGGTGTCCCCTCCCCGGCCGACTGCTGCTGTCCCAGCCCCGCCATCCCATTCCTGCATGTCACAAAATGGCTGAGGAGCCCCTGCAGCATACAGCAGCGTGGCATGAGGGCAGAGCAGCTCCAGCTGCATCCCTGCTCCCTGTGGGAAAGGAGCCAGGGCCATCCAGGGAAAGGAGCTGGAGCTGTTGGCGCCGGAGCTATGAGGATGCTCTGGAAATGTGCACCTAACGGTGTGTTCCAGGCTTCTCCTGCATCCCTGGTTCCCATGGACCACGACACCCTGGCATCAGTCTGGGCCCCAGCCATGAGCTGGGGTGCCTGGGTGCATGGGGCACCAGGATGTGCCCCATGGATGTGTGGGGCATGTGGGATGCCCAGGGTACAGGGGGTACCCAGGTGCATGGGATGCATGGTGCACAGAGGATGCAATGGGGCACATGGGATGGAACGGGGTGCACAGGGTGCCCGGGATGCAGAGGACACATGGGGTGCCTGGACTATGTGGGATGCTCAGGGTGCTCAGGGTACTTGGGGTGTGTGGGATGCATGGGGTACCCGGGGGGCATGGGGCATGTTGGGGTGCAATGGGGCACGTGGGATGGATGGGGCGCACGGGACACATGGAGTGCATGGCATACCTGGGATGCAATGGGGCACACGGGATGGCTGGGGTGCACAGGGTGCCCGGGATGCAGAGGACACACGGAGTGCATGGGATGAACAGGGTACCTGGGATGCAGTGGGGCACATGGGTTGGACAGGATGCAGAGGACACACGGAGCGCATGGGATGCAGGTGGCACCCAAGATGCAGAGGACACATGGGGTGCGTGGGATGCACAGGGTACCCGGGATGCAATGGAGCAGATGGGATGGATGGGGTGCACAGGGTGCCTGGAATGCAGAGGACACATGGAGCGCATGGAATGCAGGTGGTACCCAAGATGCAGAGGACACATGGGGTGCATGGGGTACCTGGGATGCAATGGAGCAGATGGGATGGACGGGGTGCACAGGGTGCATGGGATGCAGAGGACACATGGAGCACATGGGATGCAGGTGGTACCCCAGATGCAGAGGACACATGGGGTGCATGGGATGAATGGGGTACCTGGGATGCAATGGGGCACAGGAGTTGGACAGGATGCAGAGGACACATGGAGCGCATGGGATACACAGGGTACCCGGGATGCAAAGGGGCACACGGGATGGATGGAGTGCACAGGACACATGGAGTGCATGGGATGCATGGGGTGCCCAGGATGCAATGGAGCACATGGAATGGATGGGGCACAGAGGGTGCCGGGGATGCAGAGGACACATGGAGCGCATGGAATGCAGATGGTACCCAAGATGCAGAGGACACAGAGGGTGCATGGGATGGACGGGTTGTCTGGAATGCAGCGGGGCACACAGGAGGGACGGGTTGCGCAGGGTGCCCGGGATGCACACGAGGTACCCAGGGGTGCGTGGGGTGCCCGGGGCACCTGCTGCCCGCCGGGTCCCCGAGCCAGCGTGGCGGCGGGCAGTTGCTGCGCCGCTGACATTTACTAATCAGCTCTAACCTCAGCTGCACACCCGCTCCGTCTCGCTTGCTGTCTTGTCTCCATGGAGACTCCGCAACCTTTGCTCACTCGTTAATGGTATCTCAGCAAACGAAACTCCAACGCCACCCAGCCTTCCCCTCCCGGCCCCGGGAGAAATCCTCGCCTCTCACCTCCATCCCCGTCCCCTCCCGCCGATGGGGATAAAAGGGACAAGTCCTTGTTAATGAAGGACCCAGCCACGCTGGGCCGAGCCGGGGGCAAGTTCTGAGGGTTGCGGCGGGGAGGAGAGAGAGACGCCATCCTCCTCGCCGCCAAAAAAACAAGGCCAGGGGGATTTTATTGCTGTGGCAGCAAGGACGGGCTCTGGCCATGCGGGATGCCGGCCAGCAACCCCTTCCCGGCTGATTTATCGAGCCGCAAGGCTCGGCACAAGCTGTTGTGCTCAGGGTTGCGTGTGTCCCCATCCCAAAACCCACCCTTGCCCGGCGGCCAGCACCCACCGAAGCCACCAGCACCCAAAAATCATGCGAAGGCAGCGGCGGCTGCCGGGAACGTGCTCCGTCCCCGGTGTCCTGCTCTCGCCGATTCTGTTTTCAAATTAACATGGGAAAGATGCCCATTACCTGCTTCCAGATAATGACTATGATTAGGCAGAGCTCTGCTGCCAGCCGAGATCTGAAGGATTTCTGTGCACTCCAGCAGCGCTTGCCGGTGCAAAAACAAGAGCAATAAAGTGTAAATAAAAGACTAAAGAAAATAGCGCGGTCCATCAGCGGAAAGGGTGCGCGGAAGCAGCTCTAATGACCGGCTTTCTGCGGCGGCGGCCGTGGCGGCGGCGGCGGCGGCGGCTTTGGCCTCGCTACAGGCAAGGCAAAATCGCAGAGGGGTTTGTCCCATGCCCGCGCCCCACGTTTGAACCTGCCTCGGCCTCCGCTTGCTGGAAACTGGGGGTTTTGAAGGAAAAAAAAAAAAAAAAATCGAGATGTGCACTTGGGAGCTGCAGCGTAATGAGTGAGGATGGCCTTGGGGGACTCCCGGCCCAGCAGACAGAGCTGGGGGCTTAAAGAGGGGGGGAAAAAACCAACCTGATCCCCTGAGATGGCCACACTGGCTCCTGGAGAGACCCCACACCTCCTCTGCCCCACGGTGTGACCCATGGAGCTGGCGGGGAGCAGGGCAGGGGTGGCCCCTCTGTGCCGGGTGCCCCAGGGCATCTCCATCTCCACCTCCATCCCCAGCCCACCGGAGCCCACCGGGCAGGGGACGCACACCAGGGGAGGCTCACAACGCTTGGGAATCCCAAAATTTTGACATTCATGGGGACCTGGCTCAGCTGGACCCTCCTCATCCTCCTGCTCCCCTGCCAGCCCTTACGGGGGGCAGGCGTGGGGCTGGCAGAGCCCACACTGACTTGCTGGGTCTCCCCTGCGTCCTCGCGTGCCAGCGTGTCCCCACGCACCCCGTCTCAGCCCAGCCTCCATCCCCTGCACCCCCGGGGATGCCCCACGGCACGTCACCCCATGGCATGCCATCCCATGGTTTGTCACCCCATGGTTCATCACCCCATGGCATATCACTCCATGGCATATCACCTCATGGTTTGTCACCCCATGGCACATCACCCCATGGCACATCACCCCATGGTTCATCACCCCATGGCACATCACCCCATAGCACGTCACCCCATGGCATGCCACCCCATGGCATGCCACCCTATGGCATGTCACCCCATGGTTTGTCATCCCATGGCATATCACCCCATGGCATATCACCCCATGGTTTGTCACCCCATGGCATATCACCCTATGGCATGTCACCCCGTGGCACATCACCCCATGGTTTGTCACCCCATGGCACATCACCCCATGGCTTGTCACCCCACTGAGCCACCCATCTTTCCCAGCAGCCTGGCAGTGGCATCCCTCACCGCCCACCACGCAGCGGCTGCGAGAGGAAGGCGAAGGTGGCTGAAAATGGGGAGGAAGGGCCACCAGCACGTCCCAGCGCTGCGGCGGGGAGAGATTCACCCGTTGGGAGCCCCGGGGTTGCCCGGGCACCCATCTTGGCTCCTCCCAGGGCTCAATTCTCACCCTGCGGCTCAGGGCTGGGAGCCAGTTACCTGGGGGGTGCAGGACGGGGGGACCGCAGCCAAGTTTGTCCTCATCCTCCGGGGATGCTGGGGTGTCGCTGGGGGCACTCGCCCTCGTCCCGATGCCAGGGGAGGCAAAAACCCCCTGAGCTGCTGCTCCCCCCCAGACCTGTCAGGATCCCCCCGCCACGGTCAGAGGAGATGGAAAACCACGGCCATGGCCACGAGCTCGCCCTCGCCGGCAGCCTTCGAGGAGGCTCTCGCCATCCCCGGGACAGAGCATCACTCCTGCCTTGTCCTGCACCAAACCATGGGGATGGTCGCTCCCCTCCCAGGGCTGGAGTGCCACCGCGCCTGGCCGAGGGTGACGGTCCCCGCGGTCCCGGGGGAATGCTGGAAGAGGAGCCGCCATTTCTTCCGCCAACCGCTTCGGGCAGTAACCATCGCCTTCAAAATCCGGTCCCGCACGTGGCTCGCAGGCGAGGCGGCTCCCGGGGACCCACTGGCCCCATGTCACCCCGCTGCTGGCAGGACAGGCGCAGGGCAGCCCCCCCTGGACTCCCCCATCCCAGGCAGTCCCGGTGCCTGTGGGACCCGTCCCAGCCCGGCCGGGGGGAGGCAGGGAGCTAATCTCTGCTCCGATTAGGCCGAGTCCACAGCGATGGAGGTTTCTTCTTTTTTTTTCTTTTTTTTTTTTTTTTTTCCCTTCCTTCTCCCCCCTCAGTGATAACAAATAATAATATAATCCCCCTAATCCCTCCCCGAGGAGCCGGCGTGCACACCCGGCCGGGAAGCACCGCGCTTCTGCCGCCGCTGATAACTCCGCACCGCCAGGGCCCCCGCAAAAACAAACGCTCGGGCTCACGCTTTGCCCCCCCAAAACCCCCCGTGCTACCCCCTGGTTCCCCCCTCCCCCCCAGCACCCACAAATCCCCCCCCCCCCCAGCCAGCCTAGGGGGAACCGGCACCGGTCCTGGCTCCTTTGGCCACCACGGCCCCACAGAGGCCCCAGACCCACCTGGGGGGTCGCAGCTGCCCCCTCCACAGCAGGGGGGGTCGCATCCGGGACCCCCATGGGGGCTCTGCTCCCCCAGGCTCCTGCTCCCTTTGCAGCAGGGATGTGGTGAAGCCCCTGCAGGCTGACCCCCGTGGGTGCCCTCCCCTCGCACCCTTCTGGCCCCCAAGGGGGACATCCCCTGGGTGCCCCCACCCCTAAGGGGGGTCCTGCCCCCTGCCCCCCCCGACACACTCCGGCTGTGCCCCAAGGCTTTGGTTTAGGGGTGTCGGTGCGGAAAGCATCGCCTTGCACCCCAGCCGGGGCCCCGCAGCACCCGGGAGTACTGGCACGGCTCCTGCATCCCCCCCCCAACCACCACCACCCCCCCACCCCCCCCCCCACCCCATCCCCGGGTGCCGGGAAGGAACCCAGCCGGGTCCGGCTGCCAAATCCCCCTCCCTCCATGGGGAGCCTGCCTTTTCCCCATGGGGCGGGCACGTAGCCTACACCCCCACCCCCCCCACTCCCACCCCCCCACCCCCCCCGTCGCCTCCAGCCATCATCAGCCAGCAAATATTAATAACAACCCCTGCAATAGCCTTTGCTTTTATTCCCCGGCTTTCCTGGCCCCCGCTCTGCTGATCTCAGCTCCTCCGGCTCCAAAACGCCTTTTAAAATTACTGGAGAGCGGAGACCTCTGCAAAACGCTCTGCCCCCGGCCGCCCCCGGCCTTCTCCCCCCCACCCACCCGCCTGCCTCCTTCCACCGGGGACGGCAGCACCCATGTGCCGTGCAGGGGTGCAACCCACCCCCCCCCCGGTTATTTAAAAGGCGCCAGGCTGGGCTTGATTAAAACGGAGTAAAAGCCAGAGCTAGGGCAGAGAGGGGGATTAGATCGCTCGGGGGAATGTTAATGGACTCCAGAGCTTTCTGCTCAGGCCGGCGGCTGGGATGAATCCAGCCTCCGGGGTGGCTGGGGACGGGCAGGCGGGTGCAATGAGTGCGCCAGGGCTCAGCTGGACCCGGGAGCAGGGCGGGGGGGGCGCGTACGGGGCCCCGAGCTGCTGCTGGCGGAGCGGAAGGAGGATGGGACACACACACACACACACACACACACACACACACACACACACACACACACGGTGGGGGGGTGGGGGGTGGAAATAGCTTCCAAGGGCCTGGCCCTTCCTCTGGGAAAAGCAGGGGTGGTCTGGTCGTCCAGCTGGGTTCCGCGCCGCCCCCGCTGCCGGCGCAGGAGGCTGATCCGATGGCGGGGACGTGGCACGGGCTGCCTGCGGCGGGACGGCCCTGGGGACCACCGCCATCACCGCCCCGCGCCCCCTCCCCGGCTGTCCCGCAGCGGGGGACAAGGACAGCGTGGGGTGACGCCAGCCATGGGGTGTGGGTGTGGGGAGGGGGGCTTCGACAGGGCTAAAGGGGCTGTTTGCCCGGGAGGCTGGCGGCGGGAAGGGCCGGTGGGGCAGCAGGGGTGCCGGCGGTGGGGCAGGGGGTGCCGGTGACCCCCAATCACGAAATGCTCCCCACCCCGGGCTGCCAGATGCACTGGATTGCAGGTCTGACGTGGGAAATCGCCTCCCTTCCTCGTTAGCTTGTGATTAGCATGTCAAGTGGTTGAAGTTGGTGGGTATAAAGGATGCGAGCTAAGAATAATGGCTTCAATTTTCTTCACGGCACAGCCATTAATTTGAAGGAGAAGGGGGTGTCCAAACCTCCTGGGCAGCTCCAGGCGGCTCCGGTCCCGCGGGGTGAAAGCAGGGTCCCCGCCGCTGTCGTCCCCCCCCCCGCCCCTCCCCGGGGCCAGACCCCAGGGCTGGGGTGGGCGACGTGGTCCTGGCCCCGGCTCCGGGTGCCGGGTGCTTGGACCGGCGTGAGCTTGGCACAGGGATGGGCATCCCGGGTGTTTCCCGGTGCCGGGGCTGGGCGCGCAACACGTGTGAGTCCACGAAAACCGTCCTCACCCCTCGCCTCCCCGGGAACGGGGGGGCATTTCCCCAGCCTTTTTCCGCCCTCCCGGGATCCATCCCCACGCGATGGGCAGGGGGAGGAGGGCAAATTCCTGCCTTGTTTCCAAGGGGATGGAAAAAGTCGAAATGGCGGCAAAGCTGCCTTCCCCCCCCACCCCGGCACATGCCGGATCCCGACAGTGGCACAACGAGCCACATTCCCCATGGCACACGCGGGCAAAGCTTGGGCTCGCCGTTGGTACCCCTCTACTTGTACCCAGGACACGGAGCATCCCTTATTCCCATTGTCCTGCAGCGTCACCGGGCCCCGAGAACCAGCACCGGCATCGTTAGCATGAAGAGAGGCCAGAAACCTCCTTCCCAGCAGAGCCGCTTAATTAAAATAATCATTTCCATCCCGGGGAGGTGGCGTGACAGGTACAGCCAGGCGCCCGGGGACCCACCTTTCCTTTCCCACTTCATCCCACATCACCCTGGGGCACTGCGTGGCACCGCGGCCGTGCCGGCATCCCCCCGCGTGTCCCCGCGAGCGTCATCCAGAAACCTTCGATAAACCCGTATTGCGCAAATAATAAGTAGGAAAATGACCATTTCCCCACCAAATTTTGAAGTCTTTTCTCCTTTCACACCCCCCACCCCACCCTGACGCTGGCAAAAGCCGGGCGAGAGCCGGGCACGGCGGCGACGCTGGGCTGCGCTGATAAACCCCCCAGCAATCAGCCCAATCACGAGGCTTTTCAGCCTCAGAAACGGCGCACGCTGCTTGATAGATTTAATTGAGTCTTTAAAAAAAAAAAAAAAAAAAAAAAGAAAGAAAAAAAAAAGAAAAAAGAAAAGAAAAGGAGGAGAAAAAAAAAAAAAAGAAAATAAATAAAATCAAGCTGTGCTCCGAGCAGCCAGCCGTGCCTGGCGAGGCCGTGGCCGTGCCAGGAGATGCTTCCCAGAGGGATTTACCTCCCCGGGGCCGGGGGGGGGTGTCTCTCCCAGCTCGCCCCAGTGCCACCAGCGGGCTTGCGTTCGTTTGCACCCGCTTTGCCGGGGGGGGGGGGAGTTTCATCAGGCCACGGCGGGTTTCGTCCTCCTTCGCCGCTGCTTTTGGCGACCTGAAAGGAAAGAGGGCGGGGGGGGGGGGTGTGTGGTGTGGAAATCAGGGGAAAAGAGCGAATTTGATGCTGGTGGGAAGCATGGCGATGGAGCCAAGGTGGGAACAGTCCCCAAAAGACACCCCCCTCCAGGAACGGCGGTGGGGGAGATGGCCGGAGGGGGGGGTCCGGCATCCGCAGGATGGGTGCAGGATGCAGGCAGAGCCGTGGCGTGGGCAGGGATGACCCCGTTCCCCTCCCCTCCTCCCGTGCCTCAGTTTCCCCATTGAGCAACGTCACCCTCGGGGGTGTTTGGTGACAGCATAGCAATGGGGTGCCCCCCCACCCCCCGCCTTTCTCCCTGGCCACAGCACCCTGCCTACACCCTGCGCGAGGACCGCGGGAAGGGGTGCTCCAGCCTCCATCACCTCCCCACCAGCAGCCTCCCAGTGCTGCAGCCACCCTGGGGGGGTGGGGGGAGCACCCAGGGGTGGGGGGGGGCACCCCACCAGCTGTGCCAGCACCCCCAAGGTCATCCTGGCACAGCCCAACCTGGATGAGGCCACCGGGAGCCCAGCGGGAACCAGCCCACGGGGAGCAGATGGGGGTCCCTGGGTGAAGCTCCAGTGTGGGGCACTCGGGGTGCAAGTGACACCCCCCCCCCAAAAAAAAAAACCTACCCAGCACCAGGGTGCTCACAGTGAGCGTGGCACCCATGGGACCCCGGGGCGGGGAGGCAGCGTCCTCTGCAGGGTCCCCCCTGCGCCAACAGAGCCCCCCAGCCCTCACCGTCACCTCCCCCAGCTCACCCACCTGGGGGGGGTACAAAGGAGCAATGCGTCGTCCCCCCCCCAAGTTTGTCCCCTGCGGAGTTGTGGTTGCATTGAGGGACCCGTCTCGTCCCCAGCGGGGACACCCCATGCACACACGTGGCCGCCCAACACCCCCAAGTGCTGGGGAGGGTCCGTGACCCACCAGCACCCAGAGCACCCCCCACCGCCCCCCCATTGCAACGCTCAGGGGCACTTGCAGGGCCCTGGGGTGGGGGGGGGTGGAAATACAGCCCCCTCCAAACACCCAACCACCTTCACCTGGGGCACAGGGACCGGCACCCGCCCCGTCTCCCTCCCGGCACCCCCGGGGTGGGGGGGGTCCCATGAGCCCGGCTGGGTGCTCTGGGTGCCCCTCGCACCCTGTAACGCTGCAGGGGGGGGTGTGTGTGGGGGGGTTGAACCCTGCGTTGAACCCTTGGTGCCACCCAGCTGCATGTCCCGGGGGGGGACGGGGGGGCTTTACTGGTCCCCCAGCCCAGCAAGGAGGGGGTCCCCCAGCATTTCCCCCCCCCCCCCCCGCGGCTCTCCCCCGCACAACACCGGCACCTTCCCAGGCTGCGGCGGCGCTGGCAGCCCCGCTCCCCCCCCCGCCCCCCCCCCCCAACTCCCCTCCACCCCCCCCCCGCCCCCCCGGCCATCAGTATGCACCGTGTGTTCTTCTCCATAGCAACCTCCTGCCTCCCCCCCAACCTCCTCCCCCCCCCCCGTCCCCCCCCCCCCAGCGCTGCACAAGCTCTTCGCTGCAGCAGCCCTGACCCCGCCGGGATCGCCAACCTCTCCCACCCACAGGTAGCTGGTCCCCCCCCCCTCCCCGTCCCCGTCTCCCCCCCCCACGGCTCCCCGCCACCTCCTCCTCGCCCGGAGGATGCTGCAAGCCTTCGCCTTCCCAGTCCTGGAAGTTGGGGGGGGGATTTTTTGATTTTATTTTTTTTTTATTATTTTTTTTAATAGTATTTTGATTTTTTTTTTTTAAATTATTTTTTTTTTCAAATTATTTTTTTTTTTCTCCCTTTTGCTTCTTTATGGTGTTGCCGCTTTCCCCCCATCCATCGCCACAAAGCTGTCTTGCGGCCCTGTGTCTGTCTGCGTGTGTGTGTCCCCCCCGCCCCCGCCGCCCCGGGTGCACACGGGGACCCCCATAGGTGCCAGGGAGGGGGTGGGCACCCATCCCGCCTGGTGGCAGAACCCCCCCCCCCCCCCAGCAATAACTCCTGCACCCACAGCCCTGAGCAGGAGGTGACTGGGGAGGGCAGGGGGTCCCCAACACGCTCCAGGCGCCACTGGCCACTCTGGCAATGTCCCCCAGGACCCCCCTGGGTGCCGGGGGGGGTGAGCACCCATCCAGCCTAGCAGAGGAACCCCCCCCCCCCAGCAATAACTCCTGCGCTCACAGCCCTGAGCAGGAGGTGACTGGGAGGGCAGCGAGTCCCCAGTGTGCTCCAGGTGCCACCGGCCACGCTGGCAATGTCCCATGGGACCCCTATGGGTGCCAGGGGGGTGGGCAGGGGGGTGGGCACCCATCCTCCCTGGTGGTGGAAACCCCCCCAGCCATAATTCCTGCACCCACAGCCCTGAGCAGGAGGTGAACGGAGACGGCGGATTCCCTGGCGTGCTCCAGGTGCCACCGGCCACCCTGGTAATGTACCCCAGGACCCCCCTGGGTGCCGGGGGGGGGGTGGGCACCCACCCTGCCTAGCAGAGGAAACCCCCCCCCCAGCAATAACTCCTGCACCCACAGCCCTGAGCAGGAGGTGAATGGGGACGACGGAGTCCCCAGCGTGCTCCAGGTGCCACCTGCCACCCTGGCAATGTCCCCCAGGACCCCCATGGGTGCTGGGGGGGTGGGCACCGGGGGGGTAGCACCCAGCCCACCTGGTAAAAGAAAGACAGCCCCCCCCCAGCAATACCTCCTGCACCCACAGCCCTGAGCAGGGTGACTGGGGAGGGCAGCGAGTCCCCAACATGCTCCAGGTGCCACCGGCCACCCCGGCAATGTCCCTGGTGATGCCCATGGGTGCTGGGGGGAGGGGTGCCCACCCCCCCTGCCCGGCAGAAGAACCCCCCCCCCCCCAGGCACAACTCCTGCACCCACAGCCCCAAGCAGGGGGACCGGGGAGGGCGGCAAATCCCTGGTGTGCTCCAGGTGCCACCCAGGCCATGTCCCCCAGGAGCCGCGTTGGCACCCCATCCTGGGGGGTGCGGGGGGGGGGGAGCAGCAGCGGGACCCCCCCCCGTGCCACGCCGCACCCCGAAATGCACCAAAATTCACCTTTCTGGCTGCAATTCCCACCTTAGGCCGGATCCTGGCATCCCCCCCAAATCCAAGGGCCGGGGGGGGGGGGGACGGGGACGTGTGTCGGCCTCCCTCCAGTGTCGTGTCCCGTGTCCCCCCCCCCCGCCCCCCCTCAGCACAGCCAAAGAGAAGCAAGAAAGCAGCGGCCATGGCTCAATATATAGGGTTTTGGTTTTGTTTTTTTTTTTTTTTAATATAAAAAAAGTGCCTATTAAAAATTCCTTCCTAAATAACACAAAAAGACCCGTCGAGGGGAAGAGCGGGGGCCGGGGGGGGGGGCTCGCCTTGACGGGGGGCGGGGGGGGGGCCGCTCAAGCACTGCGCAGGTCAGCTGGGGACGGGCAGCACGGGATGGCGATGGGGGGCAAACGGGGTGGGGGGGGGGGGCTATTTTATCCAGGTGGGGTGTTTTTCCCACCACCCCTCCCCTTTTCTTCCCCCCCCCCCCATTTCAGGGTGGGTTTTGCATTTTTTTTTTTCTTTTTTTTTGGGGGGGGTTGTCGTTGTTGGTTTTTTTTGCACAATCCCCAAAGCTGTACAGAAGTTGCCAAACCCCGGGGAAGGGGGAAAACACACGAGGAGGAAAGGGGGGGGGAGGAAGGAGAGCCCCCCCCCCCCACTTCGCCACTCCATCCCCCCCCTCCCCCCCGCCCCCGGCACCCACATGTGCACCCAACCCTGAGCTTATCGCCGCCGCCGCCTTGGGGGCCACAGGAAAACCGGTGACACCCCCCCCCCCCAAACTTTGCCCCAGACCATGCCCCGGGCCCCCCCCCCCCCCCCCCCGAGAGGGTGTGTGATTGATTTCTCTTTCTTTCTTTTTTTTTTTTTTTTTAATTTTTTTTGTCGTTTTTTTTTTTTTTCTTTTTAAACTCTTTTTTTTCTTTTTGCTGTTGTTGTTGTGGGTTTTTTGGGGTTTTTTTTTTTTTGGTTTTTTTTTTTTTTTGTTTTTTTAATACAAATTTGGATCTTTGGGTGTGTACTGCCAAAACCAAAAACGAACCCCAAAAAAAAAAACCAAAAACCCCGAGCGGGAAAAAACCAAACCAAACCAAAAAAAAACCCCCCAAATCCCCCCTCAAACCGCCTCGTTCTTCTTCTCGATAATAATAATAATAATTAATAATAATAATAATTAATAATAAAAAATAAAACTCAAATCGGCGGCGGCGTTTTAAAAAAAGGCAACGGAAACCCACGGAGCCCATGCGGAAGTTGCACACCACAAAACCACAGCAGATGTACAGAATGCAATATACAAGACACGATTTATAATAAAACATTATATACAATAAATAGGGTTATTGTTCCTTTTTTTTTTTTTTTTTTTACTTTTTTTTTTTTTTCCCCGTCGCTCGACCTGTAAATAAATTTTTTTTTTTTTATTCTTTTTTTTATTTTTTTTTTTTTTTTTCTCAGTGCATACTGGGTGGGTTTTTGCTCTTCTCGCCTGCGTATTCGCCTCTCCGTCGCTTTAGGTCCGTCAGCTGTCACTTTTGCGATTCTCCCTCCGGTGCGCGGCTCTCTCTCTCTCTCTCCCTCTTTAATTTTCTTTTTTTCCGTGAATTTTCAGCTTTTTAAATTTTTTTTTTTTTTGTCCTTAAACATTATTTTTTTTTTCCCCCCTCCTTTTTTTTTTTTTTTTTTTTTTTTTTTTTTTTCTTTTCCTTCTTTTCTTCAAAAGTTATTTACAATTGCTGGTTTTGTGCAGAAAATGAAAAATTCGGCAAATAAAAAAAAAAATCAAAAAAACCTCAAATCAAAGAAAATAAAATAAAATTTCAAAGAGAGTCCCCCCCTCACCCACTCCCCCCCCCCCCCCCCCGCCTCTGCTTCTGGTCGGGAGGAGAGAGAACGCGGCGCCGGCGCCACGGCCGAAGTGGGGGGGCCGGCGGGCGAAGCTGGGGGGGCGACGGGGGTCGGGGTACCCCGCCGGCGGTGACCCCCTCCTCTCCTCTCTGCGCCGGTGGCCGGGACGGGTGGGGGGCGCGGGGCCGAGGGTGCTGTGGCTGGCGGGCAGGCTGGTGGAGGTCGGGGTGTCGGGGGGGGGGGGGGAGAGGTGAGAGAAGGGTGAGTGGCCCACTGCCGCGGCCCCCCCGGGCCTGGCTGGGGGTGAGGTTTGGGGGTCCCAGGGCACCCGCTCGGTGGAAAATGGGTGGTGGGAGACCCCCACGGTGGAGGGATGGAGACCCACAGGCGGGGGTCCTGCTCACCCCCCATCCGGCACCCATGTACCCAGGGGTCTGGGGTCCTGCTCACTCCCCCACATGGCACCCACCTACCCGGGGGTCTGGGGGTCCTGCTCACCCCCCATATACCCATGGGTCTGGGCTCCTTATCACCCCCCAAGTGGCACCCAAATACCCAGGGGTCTGGCGTCCTCCTCACCCCCCACATGGCACCCACATTCCCAGGGGTCTGGGGTCCTGCTCACCCCATGTATATCCAGGGGTCTGGGGTCCTGCTCACCCCACAGCCAGCACCCACACACCCAGGGGTCTGGGGTCCTGATCACCCCCATCTAGCACCCCATATATCCAGGGGTTTGGGGTCCCGATTACCCCCCATCTGTCACCCACCTACCCGGGGGTCTGGGGTCCTGCTCACCCCCCATATACCCATGGGTCTGGGCTCCTTACCACCCCCCAAGTGGCACCCAAATACCCAGGGGTCTGGCATCCTCTTCACCCCCCACATGGCACCCACATTCCCAGGGGTCTGGGGTCCTGCTCCCCCCCATCTGACACCCATATATCCAGGGGTCTGGGGGTCCTGCTCACCCCCAGTCTGGCACCCACGTACCCAGGGGTCTGGGGTCCTGCTCCCCCCCATCTGACACCCATCTATCCAGGGGTCTGGGGTCCTGCTCACCCCCCACATGGCACCCACATTCCCAGGGGTCTGGGGTCCTGCTCACCCCCCATCTGTCACCCACGTTCCCAGGGGTCTGGGGTCCTGCTCACCCCCCCACATGGCACCCACCTACCCGGGGGTCTGGTACCCACATACCCAGGGGCCTGGGGTCCTGCCCACCCCCCACATGTCACCCACATACCCAGAACTCTGGGGCACCCACCTCCCACCCCCCCCCGCCCGCCCCGAGCTGTGGCACACCCAGCGTTCAGCACCCAGCACCCCACCACCCCGGGGTCCATCACGCAGCGCACCCTGGGCTCCGGCACCCCCACCACCCCAGCCTCTGCCCCCCCAGACCCTGGGGCAGATGGGGCCCCCCAGCCTGATGCTCGTAGGGGCTGGGGGCACCCAGTGGGCGAACCTCACTGGGTGCCATTTGGGTTAGAAACCCCACCGGAGGGCACAGCTCACCCCCGCTGCCCCCCGGCGTTCCCCCCACCCCACACCGCCCCTCCCAGGGGGACGAGCATCGGGTGGGGACTTGGGTGGCACTTACCGGGTGACGGGTGGCATCTCCGAGCCCCGCTGGCGAAGCCGCCAGAGCCTGCTGGGGGTCAGCTCTCCCAAACACCCCTCGGCGTCCATCCGGCAAGAAAAAACACCCCCGGCAAGCGAGCGGACGGGAGGGAAAAGAAAAAAAAAAAAAATACCCCAACCAGACCCCCCCACCCCCCCCCAAACCCCCGGGGTGGGGGTGGGGGGGTTGGTGGCCAAGGGGGCTGCCTTGGCCCCCCGGCCAGGCTACGGGCAGGGGGCACCCAGCCGCTGACCCCCCGGGCCCCGCGTCGCCTCCTGCCCCCCTGCCAGCGCCCCTGCCCTGCGCTGGGGGGATTTTGGGGGGGTGGGGTGGTGGGGGGGGTGTGTGTGTGGGGGGGTGTCGGTGCCGTCCATCTGTCCATCCATGCGTCCATCCGTCCGATTGTCCTGCTGCGGGGCGGGAGGCGGTGGGGGCGGCAGTCCGGAAAGCAGAGCCAAGGCAGGCGGAGCGGGTTTGAGCGCGGAGGTGTTGGGAGGGGGGGAAAAAAACGGGGTGGGTTTTTTTTTTTTTTTCCTCTCTTCGTCCGTTATTATATTTTTTTTTTTTCCTTTCGTTTTTTAACTTTTTTTTTTCCTTTTTTTTTCCTTTTTTTCTCCTTTTTTTTTTTTTTTTTTTTTTTTTTTTTTTTTTTTTAGAAAACAAACAAACGGTTCCAATCCCAGTTAAATACAGAACTTGAAAAGTGTTCCAGAAAAAAAGTGCTGGCTAAATTACCTCTGCAAGAGAAACACAACACGGAGAAAGGGGAAAAAGGGGGGGGGGGGGGGGGAGGGGGATGGGAAGGGAAACACACGATGAGAAGGGCCCGGGGAGGGGGGCGGGGGGGGGGGGGGGTGCGCCCCATTTCCCCCCCCCCCACCCCGGACCCCCCCTACCCCTCGCCCCGAGGGCTTTCCCCCACCTACCCTGTAACAAAACCTCGTTGTCCGGTTGGCACGTCAGCAGACACTACAATGAGGTGACCGTAAAAGTGTCCTCGGGGTGCTGTTGCTCTACCATGGGGCCCAAAAACCCGCTCTTCTGGGGGGGGGCCATGACGGGGTGCCCTTGGGGTGCAAAACTGGGGTACCTGTAGTTGTCCTGCAGCTGCAGCATTGAGTCTCTCGGGACGGGGGGAGATGTTCAAGTCATTGATCAAGGGACAAGCGTAGGGTCCTCGGTGGTGCGCCCGGGGCCATCTCCAAGGGCTCCTTCTCGCCCTTGGAGGGGGTGGGCGCCGCTCGGGCTGCTCAAGTGGGGGTTGAGGACACGGGGGGTCCGTCCTACCCATGAAGTCCACCAGCATACCGGCCCCCCCTTTGCCGTCGTACGAGGGGCTGCGGGTGCTGGCGTTGGGGGAATACCAGTAAGGTGGGTTTTTGCAACTGGGGGAATCGTAGTGGGGTTGAGGCATGGGGAGATCGCGGCAAGCCAGGTGGGGGGCGTGGGGCAGGGCCCCCCCCTGCATGCTGTGTTTGAGCGAGTCGCAGGCGGGCAGCTTGCGGAGGTCGCCCCGCCCCGGAGGTCCTCCTTGAAGGCCAAGGTCGGGGAGCAGTTGGGCGAGAAGGCTTTCTGCAAGCCGGCCTCGAAGACAGTCTGCTGGCCGGGGGGGCGGCGGCCAGCTGGTGCGGGAGGGCAGGGAAGTGCTTGCTCTCCAAATCCGGCTGCCCCAAACCGGGGGAGTCGCTCTGAAAACCTTGGACGAAGGTCCCGTCCGAAGGGGTGGAAGGGTTCATGGAGTAAGGGCCGGCGTAGTCGCAGGGGTCCCGCTCGCCCACCCCGAAGCCCCGGGACTGGGAGGGCAGGGGGGACATGCTGCTGTCCCCGCTGTAGTAGTCCAAGCCCAGGTCCGTGCTCTCCTGGAAGAGGGGGTTGACCGCCTGCGACTTGGTGGGGAACTTGGCCTTGCCCGTCCCCCTCTCCTTCTTGGAGGCACAAGCCCCCCTGGAACCCCGGGGCTTGCCGGGGTCCCGTGCTCCTCTTGGAGGGATACACGGAGGAGGAGGAGGAAGAGGAGGAGAAGTTCAGGTGGGAGGTGTCGAACATGTCCACCTTCTTCCGTCGGCCCCGACCGGGTTTGGAGTTACTCTGGAAGAGGACGCTCTGGTTCCAGTTGTAGCCCGGGGCGGAGGACGCCTCGTTCCAGTCCATCATCAGCTTCTCCAGGCTGGAGAGACTGGACTGGCCCTCGCTGGAGGAGGCCTCGCTGTTGGCGCGCCGGTAGCCGGCCGGCTGGTTGAACTGGGTGCTGTCGGAAGAGGACTCGGAGAAGGTCTCCGAGACCGTCTGCTGCTTGGCTTTCTGCGGGGTGTAGTTGGAGATGTCCAGGATGACGTTGGGCTCGTTGAGGTGGCACTCGAAGCCTGGGTTGTAGAGTTGGCTGAAGGCCTCCGAGCTCCAGTCCAACCCACCGTAGCCTTGCCGGAAAGCCCACGGCGCGGCGCCGGGGAACTGCCGGCAATTTTCGGGCGAGGGTTGGAAAGAAGCCGACCCTTTGGGCACCATGTAGCCACCGGGCGAGACGGTGCTGGCCCGGCTATCGCAGCGTAAGGGGGTGTGCGCCGCGCTGGAGAATTGTCCCCCTTGCTCGGCGCTGTTGAAGAAGGCGGCTTTGCCCAGTGGCAAACTGGGGCCGGCCGTCTGCGGCGCGTAGCCGGCGCTGTGGGCGCTGCTGGGGGAGGACGGGAGGCTGCTGCCGCTGCCGTAGGCGAAGCTGCAGTCCTTGCTGTTGGGACAGTCCTGCGCCGACGGGTATTGCTTCCCCGCCGGGAAGACGCTGGCGGGCGCCACGCTTTGCCCGGCGCCGTAGCTGCCGTACGGGGAGTAGCCGGGGGTGCCGCTGGCCGCCGGGTGAGCCGTGGGCGACCGGGAGACGGCTGAAGGTGGTGCCAGTTTAGGGAAGGACTCGGCACCCCGGCATTCCGAGGAGGTTTGGGCCACACCATAGCCGGCGGCGGCGGCGGCGGCGGCGGCGGCGCGGCCGGGCGGGAATGCCGGCCGGCCTTGCATCGCCGCGTGGAAGGCGGCCTCGGCTCCGGGGGTTGCAGCCGCCACCTTGCCCCCCCGGGACGGGTAGGCGGCCAGGCCCCGCTGGCCCGGCAGGGCGGCCGGCGGGGCCGTGTAGGCAGCCGCCGACTTGCGGGATTCGGAGCGGGAGGCCGAGAGGGCAAAGTCCAAGAGGTCGGAGGAGTCGTCCGAGTCCAGCAAGGAACGAAAGTAGCCAGTGAAGAGGCTGTGCCTCTCCGGGCCGGCCTCCGTCTGCGAGGACGGCGCGCTCCCGGCGTAGAAGCCGGCCCCGGCCGGAGGAGCCCGACTCCATGCCGGCGGCGTGGAAAGGCCTGGCCCTCGGCACCTTGGTAGCCGCCATTGCGGCCGGCCTGGCCACCGGGGTGGCCGTGGTGGGGGGCCCAGGGGCTGCCCTTCTCCCACTGGCCCACTCGGCGGGGCCGTCGCCGAAGCTCTGCCCGGGGTTGGGCTCGGGGAAGAGGGCTCCGTTCTTGCGGGCCCGTCGCTTTCCGCTTGGGTTTGCCCACGGGGTCGGGCTCCGGCCGGCCCCGCTTGCGAGGGTGCACGGCGTCGGCGTGGAGGGCGGCGGGGGCTTTCTTCTTCTTCCCGATGCCTTCGAAGAAAATCGCTGAAGGAGCAACGGGCGGCGCGGGCGGCGTGACCCCCCCCGCGCACCGCCGAAGCCCCCCGCCTTGCCGCCGCGCCGGCGGAAGCCCTGGACGCGGTGCAAGAAGTGGGAGATGCTCTGGGTGTCGGGGGCTTGGTGGATGGACTCGGGCTCGCTGGGGGTCCAGCAGCGTGGCGGCGAGCAGCGGCCCGAGCACTGGCTCTGCCGGTTGAGGAAGGCCAGCTTGGCCAGCACGTCCGAGTAGTCGGCTTTGCTGTCGTTGGTGTCGGCGATGTAGGAGGGCTGGGGGGAGGCCCAGCTTCTGCTTCCTCCTCCTCCTCTTCTTCACCTCCGGGGCGGGCTCCTTGGGCTTGGCTTGGCCCAGCAGCAGGTTCTTGGGCGGCCTGCCCCGCTTACGCTTCAGAATGATGGGCATCTCGCCGGGGGGGAAGACCACCACCACGTTGCGCCCGTTGTTCTTCATCTTGAGCAGCGGCGTGGGCTCCATGGAGCTGCTGGCCGCCAGCTCCTTGCCCTCCAGGTTGAGGTTGCTGCTGAGCGACGACACCTTGTAGGTGGTCTTGTTCCTCCTCCCCAGGGGACACAGGGATCTTGGCCATCTTCACCACCATCTTCCTCACCCCCCGGCACTTGCTCTTCTTCCCCGGCGCGGGGACCTTGGGCGCCTCGTCGGGGTCCAGGGTGGTAGGGGGGTGGCGGCGGCGGGGGGGGCCAGCAGCGCGGCGCCGGGCTCCTCGGGCCCGGGGGGCACCTCGGCAGGCAGGGCGAGGGGGGACAGGACGCGGCTCTCGGGGGTGATGTCCACCCGGCGCCCTCGCCCTGCCCTCCTCCGGCGGCACAGCATCTTTGGCTTGTCTGTCCGGCGCAGGGCGTACTTGCGGTGGTCCTCGCCGCACCGCCCGGCCCCCCGACCCCCGCAGGGGTCCCCCCGCTTCACCACGCTGCCCAGGGGACAACCCCCCAGCCGGGGTTGCAGCCCGTGGGGCCGCAGCGGGTCCCCGGCGCCCGGCTGAGCCTCCAGCAGCTCCGACACGGTCCCCAGCGGCTGCGTCTCCAGCAGCGAGGGCTCGGCGGGCAGCAGTGGGGTCCGGGCGTCCAGCAGCGGCGGCTCCAGCGTCCCCGGCAGCGGTTCCAGCGTCTGCAGCCCCAGCGGCTCCGCCAGCGGGCTCCAGCGACTGCAGCTCCAGCGACTCGGATAACGGCTCCAGCGACTGCAGCTCCAGTGATTCGGAGAGCGGCTCCAGCGACTGCAATCCCAACGGCTCCAGGTTTTGCAGCTCCAGCGATTCCGGTAGCGGTTCTAAGCTCTGCGAATCCAGCAGCTGGGGCTGCGACTCCAGGGACTGAGAATCCAGCAGCCGGGACTGGGAGTCCAGCTCTTGGGCTGGCAGCAACTGGGGCTGCGGCTCCATCGCCTGCGACTCCAGCAGCTGCGTCCCCGGGCACGCCAGGGAGGCCAGTTCGTTGAGGATATCCGCCTCGGCCAGGTCCGAATAATCGCCGCATCGGGCTGGGAGCAACGGCTTCCTCCGCCGGCGCTTTGGAGGCCCCCCCCACGCCCCCGCTGTGGCCGGGGGGCTGCGGGGCGCTCCCCCCCGCCACCCTCGGCTTCTCCATCGCGAGCCGGGGGCCGGGGATGCCGCGGCGGCTCGGTTTTGCAGAGCACCCCCCGTTCCTCGGGGCTGCGGATGCTGTTGGCCAGGGAGGGCGAGGAGAAGAAGCTGTACTGGAGATCGCGGTCGGCGGGCAAGAGGCGGCTGTCCTCGTGGCCACCGCCGCCCGCCACGCGGAGGTTGCCGCAGTCCAGGTGCACCCCGCTGCTCTTGAGGTCCTCGGAGAGGCGGTTGAGGTCCTTCATGATGTCGATGAGCTGCACCACAGGGTGGAGGTTGATGTGCCCGTTGCCGCACTTGCTGCGGAGCAAGGCGAGGATGCTGTCGACGTTACAGCGGCCCGAGGCCAGCGTCGCGTTGGGGAAGGTTTTAGGCGCCCGGTCGCGGGCGGTTGCTTCCTCCCCGCTGCCCCCCCAGGATCCGGGGCTCGCCGGCGCAGCCCAGCAAGTCCTCCGCCGCCTTGGTGCCCCCGTGCACGCTCTGGCACCGGTCGGCCGGATCGCCGTGCAGCAGCGAGCCTGCCTGGTGCTCCCGGCCGAGCGCGGGGCACGAGCCCTCAGGGAAGCTCAGCACGCTGCAGGATAAGGCCTTTTCCGCCGGGCAGGCTGGGGGCCGCTGCACTGGGTGCCCCGGCGGGTAGAATTTGGGCTCTCGGACGTAGTCGGGCGAGCCACGCACAACGCTGGTCGTTACCACTGGGCCCGGGGGCTTCACGCGCATCCTGACCTCCTCCTCCCCCGCGTGCCGCTTGCCGAGCAGTTGCTGACATGGGGGTCGGGGAAGGTGACACCGGGACCTGCGTGGGGCAGAGAGAAGCGGGGGGCAGGGGGGGGGAGGGACAGTGAGGCTCCGAGGGCACCGCTGGCTGAAAGCAGCCGCAGCGCCTCGCTCCATCCCTGCGGCCACCGGCTCATCCCCTGCCCCCTCACCAGCGAGGACCCGGCTGCCACCGCGGGAACCTGCCCCCGCCACCCCCCAGCCCGCAGCGGTGGGGAAATGGGGTCCGACCCCCTCCCCTGCTCGGGGGGGGGGGGCTGGATGCCCTCCCCACATCAGGACCACCCATGCCAGCCCCATGGCTTGCCACCCGGATGCAGAGTCACCTGCACGGGGGAAGCGGGGTGGCTCTGCCCATGGGGGTCTGGGGTGGCTCTGCCCATGGGGGTCTGGGCTGCCCCGTCCCCCGCCATGAGGCAGGGCTGGCGGGGGGGTCCGGGGCCATGGCGGGGCCGGGGCTGGGACTTACCCTCGGCTTTGCTGCTGCTCCTGCTGTTGCACTTGAGCTCTCTGCAAAGGAAGGGGTGCGGAGGGTTAGCCCCGAGCCGGGGAGGGGGGGGGGGACACGCGGGAGGCGGGTGCCCACGGCTTCGTCTCGGTGCCAGTCCCTGCAAGGGACATACCAGGGGCCGATCCTCCCGAGCTCCCACAGCCGAGAGGGCAGCGCCCGCCCATCACCCTGGACGTCGGGGCTGCCAGCGGGGGCGGGGAGACGGGGCAAAGGGGGGGGAAGCTGCCTCCGATCTGGGGGACAGAGGGGTGACAGGTTTACCCCCTTCCCCCCACCCCCCCGCCCCCTACTCCCTCCCTCCCTCCCAACCACCACCACCACCATCACCACCAACAACAACCCCTTCCACGGGGCCGGGGGGCGCTGGGGGGGGGGGGGGGGGGTCGGGGGTGGCGGAGGCGGGGGGGGGGTCGAGGCGGGGGGCCCTACGGCCGTCGTCGCCGCTAGGTGTCCCCGGCGAGCCGTGCTCCGCCCGCCGCCCCCGGCCCGGCCCCCGCCGCCCCCCCTCCACCGCCCCCCGCCCCCAGCGCCCCGGCCCGGCCGACGGACGGAGGGACAGACAGACAGACCAAGAGGAAGGGGCTGGGGGGGGGGGGGAGGGGGCGGGGCGAGGGAAGGAGTTCTGTGACCGAGGAGGGGGGCTCAGCATGTTCCCGCCCCCCCCCCCCCCCCACCTCCTTCCCACCCACCCGAGGGTGACGCTGCAGCCCCTGGGGACACACACCCCGCCCCCGCCCCCGCCCCGCGCCTGCCTCAGTTTCCCCTCCCTGGCAATGCGAGGGCTTGCGGGGGGGGGGCGTATGCACAGGCACCCCACGGGGCCCATGCACACCACTGCACAGCCCACCCTGCACCCCACGGGAGGGGGGGGGGGCTGCAGGGCATCCCTCTTTGCCCCCACCCCCCTCCCACCCCAGCCAAGGCAAAGCAGCAGAGCACCCCCCCCCCCCTCCCCTCCCCGCCATCCCCAGGGATGCTTCGCAGCCCCCCCCCCCAATCCCTACTCCCGCCAAGGCAGGGCCGGGCAGAGCAGAGGCAAGATTTCCTGCCACCACCCTCCTCCCCTTTCCCTCCCGGTGCAGCCCCCCGTTCCCCCGTTCCCGGGGCGAGGGCCCCCCCCGGGTTACCTGGGCCGGGGGTGTTTGCAATGGAGGTTCACTTTGAAGCTCCTGCCGTCGCCGTCGCTGCCGGGCTGGCGGGGGCCGGAGCCCTGGGCGCGGGGGAACCACTCGGCTGGCGGGCTGGCACCGTTCTCCAGTGCGACGGGCTGGCAGGCGACCGAGCTCCCATCTGCTCGAGCAAGCACAGAGACACCCCCCACCCCCCCCCCAACACACACACACGCGTCAGCCCGGCGGACCCCCCTCCCCACGGAGCACCCCCCCTGCCCCGGGGCTGGCAGGGTGGGTGACCGCAGGGCTGGGCACGCTGGGTGCCCCCCCGCCCTCCTCCGTCCCTCCCCAACCCCCGGTTCACGCCGCCCCCATGGAAGCCAGCGCCCACGGGGACACCCAGGGACCCACGCCGTCCCACTCCACCCCGCAGGATGGGGTGCCAGGGCACGGGGTGACGTTTTGGGGCAGGACACCCCTTTCCTCCCCACCGTGGCCGTGCCTTGAGCCCCATCCCGAGCAGGGCACCTCCCCAGCGGGCTGCGGTGCCGAGGCGTGTGCACGTCGACCACGCTCGTGCTGTGTTGCACACGCGTGTGCGTGCGGCGGCACCCTGCTCTCCCGCGTGATCCCGGCGTGCTGGGGGGGCCAGGCACCCAAAGCAGCTGCCCATCCGGCACAGGGGTGCACGGCGAGAGCCCCCCAACCCCATCACGGTCCCCCTTGTGCCAGTGTGTCCGCCTGTTTCCCCCCTGCCACCCCCCGGCGTGTGAATCCCTGCCTGTTGGCTCCCTCCCCCAGCACACACCCGCAGACACACACACACACACACACACAGCCGCTCGGCGTGATCCAGGCTCTTCCCGGTGTCTGGATTAGCGTGACAACTTATCAACAAGGCAGGGAAAGAGAATTCAAACCTGTCAGTCCATCCGCATCCCAACCCACCACCCCCCCTTCTCCAGTGTGTGTTCGTCGTCCCCCCCCCACACCCGCCCCGAGCCTTGGGGCGACAGCGCTGGGCACGGGGGCGATGCGGGCACCTCTCCGGCAAACGCCGCAGCCCCCCGTCTTGCCTCCCCGGTGTAGAGTTACACCAAGGGCAATGTGGAAGCAGGAAAAATATGCGCTAGAAAGACCGGTCTAGTCTCTGATGGAGCTGCTGATGTGCCGGAGAGCTGTTGGAAAGGGGAGGGCAAGCAGGAAGGAAGCAAACGGGAGGTTTTCCAGAACAGCCGCTGGGAGCCGGTCCCCGCCGCACAGGCTGCGCACGGCTCGACGGGGAGGATGGGGGCATCCGCGGGGCACAGGCCCCCGCCCACCTCTGCCCCCGGCGGCGGTGTCTTTCCCCCCCCCCCCCGCCACGCGTCCGTGGAGCTGCGGATGCATTGGCAAACCCTGCGGGATGCCCAGGGGCTCCCCAATGGGGTGCGTGGCACCCACGGCGTGCACCCATGGCTGCAGGGGCCATGAGCGTGTCCCCTCTGCCCGTCCAGCCACCTCGTACCCCACACTGGCCGGCGTCAGGCTCCTGCCCTCGAAACAGCCCCCCCCCCCCACCACCACCACCCAGCCCAGCAGGGCCACGTGTCCGGTGACAAGGCGGGGGACGCTCCCCCGCGCCATGCCAGCGCTCCTCCCAAACCCCCGCGCTGCCCCCCACGGCGGGGACCACCTGTGCCCAGCGGGCAGCACCCGCCAACCCCCAACCCCGCCACGGCCCGGGGAGCGGGACGGGGACGCGGGAGGGGGGCTGCGGAGGGGGGTGCCGGCCACGCCGGGATGCTCTGGCCGCGCCGCCCGCGCTCACCTTTCCACCTCCCTGCTCAGCCACCAGGCAGCCGCCACATGTTTCGCATTAGGCTCTCCGGACTTCGCCATTCCTGGCTCGCTCGCCAGGGGTAGGGCCTTTTTTCCTTCTTGGTTGGGGTTTTTTTTTTTTTCCCCTTTTTTTTTTTTTTTTTTTTAAATTTTTTTTTTTAAATTTTTTTTTTTTTTTTCCCCTCCTCGCTGGTTACAAAACACCAGCCCAGACCACACAAGCGAGGAGGGACGGAGGGAAGGAAAGGCGAAGGGGAGATAGATGGGCGCCGCGGGTGGGGGGGGAAGAGGCGGCGAAGGCTGGGTGCTGCGGCGAGGGGGTGGGGTCGGGGAGGTGGTGGGGGGGCGAGGGGGGGGGGGGTGGAAAGCGGGCGAGATTGACAGTCACCTCCTCTTCCCACCTCCTGACCCCGCAGCCCTGCAAAGATAACAGCCCCCGAAGACTGCTGACTCGCCTCGCAGAAATCCAATATCCTCGCCTGGTGAACTAATCGACTACCTGGGCTCGCCACCTCCCCTGCCCGGGCTTAATCCTGCTGCTGCAAAGCTTTAATTAGTTTAAACGGTTTCAGGCTTGACAGAGGTTGGCGGCGAGCGCCATGGTCGTCCGTCCCCCCCCCCAACACACCACCCTCCTCCTCGCCCCCGGCCGGGCTCCCCGCTTGGGTGGCAGGGTTGGGAGATGTGGCAACCGCGAGGGGCCGTAAGGGGCTGCTGTGTGTGTGCGTGTGTGTGTGTGTGTGTCCCCCTCCTCCACGCAGGTCCCCTGAGGCTGCTGGCGCCCAGCCCTGACCCCCAGCGCTGTTGGTTGGTTGGGGGGTGGGGGTGGGGGGGCACGGAAGGGCTCGCTTGGCACCGGCGTGGCGGCAGCTTGCGGCGGAGAGGGGATGGCCCCGCAAGACACGGACGTGGTTTGGTGCCCGGCTCCGAGGCCACCCAGACGTCAGGGTGGGGCCGGAGATGCCACCGGGAGACAGGCCGAGGGCGGCGGGGGACCCAGCCGCCACACAGATGGGGGACACGCCGACACGACGCCTCCCACCCCGCCGGGGCACCGTGCCCAGCTGCCCGCGGCGGCAGCGCCGGGGACGGGGGGTCCTGCCCGTCGCCCCGACACCTCCCGCGTCCCGGGGCACCGCGGTGGCCCTAAATACCCCCATATGGGTGTGTGTGGGGGGGTTGTCTCTGGGACACCCCCATCGCCCTTGTTGTGCTGGGAGTCACAGCTGTCCATTGCGTGTGCGCGCACACATCTGGGGCGCTGCAGAGGTGCCCCCCCCTCGCACACACACACGATGGGGGTGTCCCCACGCCTTGCACAAGCCCTGGGGACACTGTGGCGGTGCCCTCTCCCTCGCACCACGGGGGCACGGCGGAGGTTTTCCTCCCTTGCAAACCCCCCCACCCCCCCACCTCCGATTTGCTGCTGTCCCCTCTGTGCCCTGCCCCTTGCGCTCCCCCCTTTCCTCGCTGACACGCACCCGGCCCCCCCTCCCCGTGAGTCCCCCGGAGCCCGTCCTGCGCCTGCTGACACCAATGGAAAATCCCCCTCCAGTGACAGCTTCCTGGCAGGCGCTTTCCGAGGGTTTCCGTGTTCCCCAGCCAGCCCCCCGCCACGGCCACCTCCTCCCTGCGCCGTGCGGGGGGTCGGGCAGGCAGGAGGACCCCCCGCCTTCGCCCCCCCCCTCCCCGCCACCCCGTCCCTCCGTGTCCCCCTCGCCCTCGGCACCCCAAAGCACATGGGTCCTGCTCCCTCCTCTTCCTCCTCGCACCTCGTCACCCCTGCCTGCGCCCCCACGCACCGGGAGTCCCCTGCACCACCCTGCCCGCCTCCGGCATGGGGGCACCCATCAGCACCAGGGGTGCTTTGGGATCCCACCTAAAAACCCTCCTGGGCACCCAACCCCCCTTGGGGACCCACCACCCTGCGACGCCACCAGCCGCACGGGTTGGGAGCAGGGCAAGAGGCGGGGGTCCGGAGGGGTGGGCACGGGTGGGTGCTGGGGCACAGGGTGCTTGCAGGCAGCCCTGAGCCCTCCGTCGGGTGTCACCCCGCTCCCACTGCGGTTGGAAGGCTGGCTGTCACCACGTCCCCCCGCCGCCCTGCCCTCTCTGCCACGCTGGTATTAGGAGACGGAGCAGATGGCGCCTGGGTTTCATCTTAGGTAACGGGTCCAGACGAGTGCTCGGCCGCTGGTTGCCTTGGCGGGGCCGTCGGTTGCCAGAGGAGAGGGTTTTTTGGGGGTTCTCCCCCTAAGGAGGGAGCTGGTGGGGGGGACACGGCCCCCCAGACGTGATGCTGCTGCGGGAGATGGTGCTGGAAGGGGCTTGGCTGGCACCTGGGGCAAATGTACCCAGGAGACGTGGCCCCAAGGGGAGAGTGGGGCTGGGAGCCACCCTCCCACGGCACCCGGGGTGCACCACGTCCCCGGGGCAGGCTCAGGCACCCCCCCCAGCACCGGGGGAGGGAGCTCTGGGAGCACCGCAGATAAGCAGGGGGTGGCTGCAGGTCTTGGCATCCCCCCAACCACCCAGCGCCGCATCAAGGCAGGGTGGGAAACTCCTTTCCCAAACAGCTCCCAAATCCGCTGGCTCTGGAAACGGGGACCCCAGGGACGCCGATGACCCCACGCTGCTGGGGATGATGTGGACTGGGGGGACACAGCCCTTCTCTCCGGCCTGGCCCCAGGCGTCCTGCAGCACAGTCCCCAGCCTGGCTGGTGGCAATCCCAGGGCCTGGTGGTCCTGGAGCCGGTGGGACCCTTGATGGGTTCAGCCCTCAGCTCCGTAACGTGTCACGGTGCCCTCGAGGCGGGCAGGGATGGGGCAGCCTGGACAGGCTCCCGTTCCCCCTGTTGCAAGGAACCATCTCCCCTGCAACAACCATCTCCTCCATGAGAAACCATCTCCCCTGCACCGACCCTCTCCCCCACAAGAAACCATTTTCCCTGCAACAACCATCTCCCCTGCAATGACTGTGTCCCCCCCAGGGAAACCGTCTCCTCTGCAATAACCACCTCCCCTGCAACAACCATCTCCCCAGGAAACCATCTCCCCTGCAATGACCGTCTGCCCTGCAACGACCATCTCCCCCCAAGAAACCATCTCCCCTGCAGCGATCATCTCCTCTGCACCGACGATCTCCCTGACAGGGAACCATTTCCCCTGCAACAACCATCTCCCCTGCAACAACTATCTCCCCAAGAAACCACCTCCCCTGCAATGACCATCTCCCCCGCAATGACCATCTCCCCCCAAGAAACCATCTCCCCCAAGAAACCACCTGCCCTGCAACAACCATCTGCCCTGCAACGACCATCTCCCCCCCAAGAAACTGTCTCCTCTGCAATAACCATCTCCCCTGCAATGACCACCTTCCTGCAATGACCATCTCCCCCCCAAGAAAACATCTCCCCTGCAATGACCATCTCCCCTGCAAGGACCGTCTGCCCCCCAAGAAACCATCTCCTCTGCAATGACCATCTCCCCTGCAGGGACCATCTCCCCCGCCAAGAAACCATCTCCCCTGTAACGACCATCTGCCCTGCAACGACCATCTGCCCTGCAATAACCATCTCCCCTGCAATGACCATCTCCCCCCCAAGAAACCATCTCCTCTGCAACGACCATCTCCCCTGCAACGACCATCTCCCCACCAAGGAACCGTCTCCTCTGCAACGACCATCTCCCCTGCAACGACCATCTGCCCCCCAAGGAACCACCTCCCCTGCAACAACCATCTCCTCTGCAATGACCATCTCCCCTGCAAGGACCGTCTCCCCCCAGGAAACCATCTCCTCTGCAACGACCGCCTCCCCGCAATGACCATCTCCCCCCCAAGAAACCATCTCCCCTACAACAACCATCTCCCCCACAAAAAAAACCCTCCCCTGCAACAACCACCTCCCCTGCAAGAGCCATCCCTCCCCCAACGACCACGTCCCCTGCAATCATCTCCCCCTGCAAGAACCCATTTCGCCGGGGAAGGACCCTCTCCCCCTACCCCACAGCCTCGGGTGGCCTCAGCCACCCCGGGGACACGGTCCCCTCCGTGCCCAGGCGCCCCCAGCCCCAGCGGCACCACCCAGCGTGGCCGCAGCCCCCTCTCCCACCCCGACCCCCAGAGGGGTCTGACCCCCATCGCCGGCTGGGTAGGAAGAGGGGGGCAGGAGGCGGCGATGGGGCTGAAGCCGGGGGGGGGACCGGGGGCGGCGAAACGGCTCGACAGATGGACTGCAGAGATGGTGGCACCTCGGCCGGCTGGAGCCCAGAGCCGCAGTTCAGAGCGAGCAGGGAAACGGGCTAAATTTAGCCGCTTTCTTCGGTGCCAGCTTTGTTCCCCCGCCCCGCCGAGCCGGCGCGGGAGGCGAGCAGCCGGCCTGGCCCCCTCCCCTGCCCTCTCCCCGCTTTAGGGCCGGGTGGGGGGGGGGGGGGCGTTGGGGAACACACAGGACACCCCATCACCCAGCCCTCAGGGTGCCGAGTCGGGGTGCCGGGGGCTCCTCGGGGCGCCGGGTATTTTTTACGCACGTCTCCGTGCCACGGCCGTAGGGTGCTTTGCCCCGGCGTGGTGACCGTGCCCCAGGGTGTCGTGTCCAGACACACAACACCCCCCGCCCCAAAAAAAACACACTGGCAGGCCTGAGGTTGCACAGACGGCCGTGACCCCCCCCTCTCCGAGCTCCCTGTTATAGCCACAGCATGAGTCACAGCCCCGGTGTGTCCCTGCCCAGCGCCGGCCATGCTGGGTCATGTAACACCCGCGGCCGCCCCAGCGTGGAGGGGGGCTCCGTCCCCTGCTCACCCCACCGCTCGCAGCACCCAGCGCCCCCCCAACACCCTGCTGGGGGTCTTGCGGGGGGGTCGCAGAGGCGACACTCAGCTCCCTCCCGCCGCCACCCTCCCCGTCCCCAGCCGCCTGCGAGGCCGCGGTGAGCTGCGGGTTAACGCCAAGCGGGGCCGGGATCCTGCGAGGCCAGTAACATTTGGAAGGCGCCAGATGGACGCGTGCCCGTGCCGAAGGCTCGCTCGGCACCGCCATGCTCCCCCCCGGCTAAACGCACCCCCCACCCCCCAACAACAACCCCAGGCGCTGGGGTTGAGGGGCTGCCCAAGGCACCAAAGGGGCGCCCATCGGGATGCGGGGATGCTGAGCGTGCGCCCACTGGGGGCCTGGACCACCCCCCCCCACCACCACCATCACACACACACACCGGGCACCGCCGCGGTTCCCCTCGCAGCGTGGCGGGGTCCAGGTTGCACCCACCGAGCCGGGCGGCACGGCCGCTGCAACCCGTGGGTGCCCACACCGCCCCGGGGGCGGCCAGGTGGGGATCAGGGGAGGTGGCGGGGGGGAGGTGTGGGGGGGTGGTGGTGGTGACAGGGGGGGTACAGGCAGGGGGAGCGCAGCCAGTTGCCTCCTCCTCCCTCGGCCAATTTTAGAAACTGGCTCGACAAGAAAAGCAGAATGGGCCGGGCAGGATTTACGGCCGGGCTGGTGTTGGGGTAGGTTGGCGGTTTTATTTTTTTTTTAATTTTTCTTTTTTTTTTTTTTTTTGTTGCGGGAGAGGCGCGCGCGCACACACAGACACACAACCAGAGTTGAGCGGAAACTCCTGGCTGCGGATCCTGTTTCCTGGGAGATGCTGGGGCCGAGCTGGGGTGTGGGAGCCACTGGGGACGATGCCAGCGCCGACGTGCCGGGGCAGGGTTGCGGGGAAGGGGGGCGGGGGGGGGGCTGCTGCCCCCCCCCCGCCCCCCTTCCCCGCAACCCTGCCCCGGCACGTCGGCGGCAGCCTGGCATCCCGCATACAGGTGGGGATGGAGGGGATGCACCCACCCATGGGTGCTGGGGGGGCTGCAGGTGCACGGGGTGGTTGCGCGCACGCAGGTGCGGGCACGGGTACGGGCACGGGGGTGGGGGGAACGTGCACCCACGGCGGGAGGATTGTGCAGGTGCGGGTGCACACGCGGGGAGGAGGATTGTGCACCCAGGGATGCACCCGCAGGGGAAGGATTGCCCACCCAGGGGCGCGCAATGGGTCCACTGGGAGGACTGGGCGCACGTGGGTGCACCCACGGGGAGGATCGTGCACCCACGGAAGGAGGATTGTGCACACGCGGGTGTGCCCACGATGGGAGGAGGATTGTGCACCCACGGGAGCACCCCGGCGGGGAGAATTGTGCACACGTGGGTGCACCCACAGTGGGAGGATTGTGCATGCGTGGCGGCACCCGATGGGGGGAGGATTGTGCACGCGTGGGTGCACCCACGGGGAGGATTGTGCACACGCGGGTGTACCCAACGAAGGGAGGATTGTGCACACATGGCAGCACCCATGGGGGGAAGGTTGCGCACATGTGGGTGCACCCACAGGGGGGAGGATCGTGCACCCAGGGGTGCACCCATGGGGGAAGGATTGTGTACGTGTGGGTGCATCCCTGGAGGAAGGCTTGTGCACCCAGGGGTGCACACGCACAGACAAGCGCAGGTACAGGTGCACACCTACGCGTGTGCGGGGGCACCCGGAGGTACAGAACACGGCCAGGCTGCGGCGTGCACACCGACACCCGGGGGCACACGGCTGCACCCCCCCAGGAGGGGTGACGGCACAGGCGTGTGCAGCACCCACCTCCCGTCCACACGCAGGATCGCGCCCCCGCGGGGGGCACAACGCACCGACGAGCGCCGCTGTGCCCCCGCACCCTCCCGGCCACGCGGCGCTGGCGGCCCCAGCCGGGCACCCAGGCAGCACCCATGGGTCCCCTTAGCCCCCCCCAATACGGCCAGGCTGGCAACTGTGGACCCCCAGCCCGCACCCAGGGGGCCATCGCCGGTGCGAGCGCAGGGGAAGCGCCCGGGGTCCGGCAGCGACACGCAGCCAGGGGGATGAGTATATGTGGGGAAACTGAGGCAGGGAGCGGGGCGGATGGAAACAGGGATGTGGCCCGGCTGCGGATGGAAACAGGGAGCCGCAGCCAACACTCCCAGAGGAGCCGGGTGTCCTGCACCACCCCAGCCCCCCGGCTCCGCTCCCCCCACCCAGCTGCCCTCCCGGCTCCGGTTACAGCCGCGCCTGGGCCAGGCTGTGGCACGGCGTGTTCCGGGGCGGGGCGGGGGGGGCCAAGCTCCCCAGGGACGGGGGATCAGGGCACCCAACTCTCCCCGCACCCACCCACCACCCACCGGCATCACTGATCCAGCCACGTAGGAGCCTCAGAGCACACACACCTATAGATACGCCTATTTTTTCCGTTTCCCCCCCCCCGCCTCCTCGCCCCTGCTCCTCGCTGGGGAGCTTTCCATTAAAATTGGAAGAACGCAACTTGCCGGCAGAGCCCCGGCGCGGATCGTACACAGCCTGTCACTCACACATCACTTTGTAGATGCCCATAAATTGCTTCATTACCTCTTCTAATTGAGGAGAACGCAGCTGCTGTGGGGCGGTGACAGAGCGCCTTCCCTTTGAAGGATGCCTCGCTCTCCAAAGACGGGTCCGGCAGAGCCGCAGAGCCCCCCCCAGCATCCCAATAATAATAATAATAATAGTAATAATAGCGATAATAACAGTATCCAAGCAGAATCCCTCGGCAAAGGGCAGCAGGGCTCACGTGTACCCGCTTGCGGCAGGGGGACGAGGTGCTTGGGGCAGGGGGGGGGCCTGCGCCGGTGGGGAAACTGAGGCACGGGGCAGGTTGCGCCATGCCCAGGGAGAGGGCGGGGATGCAAACCCCCGCCTTGCACCGGCACTCTAGGGGGGGACGACGACGACGACGACTACACCCCATGGTGGTGACAGCCTTTAGGGACAACCCCACGCTCAGGGTGGCGGGGGTGCGGAGGACGGAGCATCCCCCCGTCCCGCGGTGCAGGGGTGCGAGGAGGGGGGTGGTGGTGGGGGGGGAGAATCCACGGCGCTGCCAAAACTCCCGAGGGGGGGGGGGGGGGGAACTTCCCACCCCGCTCGGGGAAAGGGGGTGTGGGGGGGGGTGTGTGTGTGTTTTCCATCCTCCCAGCTTCGGCCGCACGACGCCGAGGCTCCCCGCCACCCGCTTGCAGCCCTGTCCCCGTGCGGCCCCCACCCCCCACCCCCCCGCTCCCACACCCCGTTTCTCCCCGAAACCAACTCCCCCCCCCCAACCCCGGCTTTGTCTGGCAGGCGGCGAGCGGCTGCGGCTGGGCTCGGTCCCCTTGCAGGATACTGCAGAAGGATTTACTGTATTGCAGCTTGTGCTGGCTGCAGCCCAGCGCACAATAGATTAGCTGTAGCCCAGGGCAGCACGTTGCGGGGGAAGGAAAGGTGGGATTCGTTGGGATGCAGATTGCAGGGCATTTGCTGCAGTATACTGCAGGATGCGGCCCGCTCGCTTGGGACCCCCCCCCACACTCCCCGCCAACCTCCCTTTAGCATCATCCCCCTCCAAGCCCTGGCAGAGGGGCTTTCGAGGGGGTTCACGCGGCCCGGTCCCCGCATCGTCACCGCCGCCAAATTTGACGGCGTGGGTGTTCGCCGATGGCGGCGGGTGCCCGGGCGGGCTGGGGGACGCTCTGCTTGTGCTCCCCCCCACCATCGCCACGGCGGGGGCGGGGTGCGGAGGGGCTGCGGTCCCCGACGGCGCCTGGCTGCTGGTGGGGGACGCCGGGGCCCCCCTCGCTGGGTGCGACGGCACAAAGCTGGTGCAGGGAGGAGGCCGGGGACTGCAAGCAGCACTAATTGATGGCGATTAATTCAGCTCCTACCTCCCCGGGTGGCGGGGAGAGATGCTGAGACACAAACCCAACCCCCCCCCCCTCCCCGAGAGCTTCCCAAATACCTCCCTGCTCTCCCCCCAGCGCGGGCACCCCGGCCCTGGGGGAGCCATACTGCCTGTCCCTGGGGACGTGGGGGGCTCTGGGGGGTGCCCGGCTCCCGCTGCTGCCCCAGAGGTGCTGGGTGCCCATGGACGCGGTTTGGGGATGGGTCCTTGGGGTGGACCCACCTCCCCAGGGTGCTTTTGGCTGCTGGTTGGGTGTGTGTGGGGGGGTCCTGCTGGCACCCCCACACCTCTCCCCACCCCTCCGGGACGCAGGGATGGCGGCACGCGGGGAGGCGATGCTCAGGGGAGCAGAGGGGCCAGGGGTCAGTGATGGCCTCCTGGTGACACCGCGGCACCTTTGGCAGTGTCACCAGCCGGTGGGTGCCAACCAGGGGACCCGGGAGCGCTGCTGCCACCTCCTCCAGCACCCAGCCACCATCGGGCACCACGGGCAGGGGGGGTGGCATGGCGGGCAGGGGACGGACAGACGGACGGAGGGACGGACGGATACCCCAGTGCGCTGTCTGGATTTTCCAGGGGAGTTCGGAGCCTGCGGATTCAGGCTCCATAATCCTACGTGGGATGCAGTTTCCACAGCAACAGCGGGTCAGAGGGCAGCGAGGGGAGCCGGCTGCTCCGCTTGGGATTGCGATTGTGCTGCCAGTGCCGAAAAAGGCGCCGGGGCGAGGTGCCGGGGCGAGGTGCCGGGATGGACGGCGGGGCCGAAGGCAGGCGGTGGCGATGCGGGGGCCGCACGGGGCGCGGGGGCGGCCAGGCTGGTGCTGCCGGGGGAGGCGGTGGCGGGCGGGCAAGCAGGGCTCAGTGTGGCGTTGTCAGCAAAGATGTCACTAATTGTCTGCAGGAGCAGCAAACTCTCGTTAACCCTTGGGCAGCCAGCGGCGGGCGCGCTGCCGAGGCCCGGGGGGGGCACCCAGGGACCTGCTGCCGAGCACCCTGGGGCTGGCCCACCTCTGCCACCGCCCCGCTTGCATGGCCCTGGGCAAGGCACCTTAATGGGCCCATGCCCCGCCTTCTCCCAGGGTGGCTACTGGGACCCCAGTGCCTCCCAGTTGGTGGCCACGGCCAGCGGGGTCACCCTGGGCAGCCCCTCTCCTTGCCCTGTGGGCTCTGGCTTTGCCCCCGCTGCCGGCGGTTGTGCCAGCCCTTGGCCAAGCAGGAGCGTGGAGGCGAACGCCGGCAGTGCCAGGGCTGCCAGGGCAGGGCCACCTCCATCCCATGTCACCTCCATCCTCTGCCACCCTCATCCCCAGCCACTGGCCCCACGGGCGCCCCTGGCTAGCGCAGCAGGCTGCGGGGCACAGGCGGAGGGGGCCAACAGCACCCACGCCGTGGCCACCACCCAACCCATGCCAGACTCCGCACCTTCGCCGCAGCTCCATCGCGTGGGAAAAGGGTGCGTGGCCCCGCGGTGGCCCCGCGGTGACGCTTGGGGACGTGGCACGAGCCCCCACCCCGCCCCAGGAGGCTTCGGCATGGCTGGCGGAGCCGTAAGTGCCGGGGTTGAGGCAGAAATGGCTTTTCCACCTCCCGGCCGGCTCCTCTACCTGGGAGTGCTGCCGGGAAGCGCTGACGTCGACAGGAGCGGGTGTGGGGGGGGCCAGGGGGCCGGGACAGCCGGAGCAGGGTCAGCAGAAAGCCTCCGGCGCTGCTCGCCCCTTCCAGCCGCCCCACGCACCTTTTGTTCCCGCTCAGCACCTTTCCCAGCACCTCCCGGCTCCCCCAGATCCTCTCCAGGGGGGCCAGGGCAGGGCCCCCCCACCGGTACCGGGGGTTTTGGCTAGCAGATGCCTCCTGGGCAAGGCAGGAGGTGGCCAGCGTGGCTCACGCCACGTCCCCATGCGGTGATGGGGACGTGGGCGCATCCTGCCCCAAGGTGGGGTGACCGGGGAGAGCTGGCGGCTGCTCTGCGGGGGGGATTTGAACCCAAACCCGAAAACCGGACCCCCCCGCCCCGATAGCACTGGGGTGCGGCGGAGGGAGGGGGCGAGGGGAGGAAGGCAGCATGGCTCCCTATCCCCATGTCCCTGAGCATCACCCCGGTCCCCAGCTGCTGCCCCAATGCGCAGCCAGCCCCGAGGCCAGGGGGGGAACGGATCCTGCACTGGGGAATGGGTAAAAAACCAGCGCTCCCAGTGCGGGCAGCTGCAGGGACTGGGAGGATGCAGAGCACAGCCCGCTGCCCCCACCCTCGGCGTCCCAGCAGCACGGTGGGGACACCGAACCGCCACCCCCGGTAAAGCCCATCCTGCAGGGTGACAGCACCCCGGGAGCGCCACGGTGGGTGCAGCTCTCCTGTCGTCCCCCCCTCACCCCCCGGTGCCCGGGAAGGAGCCGGGGCAGGGCAGGTCTGTACACGGCCGGGGACTCTCCCAGCCTCCAAGGACCCTCAGCTGGGATTTCCTGAGTGGGACGCGGGTTTGCGGATGTTGCAACACTCCGTGATTTCTGCCCCGTGAGCTCCTCGGACCCACGCATGCAGCTGGCGGCCCCACGGGTACCCATGGGCGAGGGGTCCCGTGGGACGCCGCCGGTGGCCACTAAACCTCCTCCCTTTGCCGAATGCCTTGCCCAGCACGCCACCGGCGCTTGGCATGAACCCGCCCTGAGCTCCCCGGGCAGCACTGCGGCAGCTACACCCTGCCCAGTACGGCTTACTGGTCATACTGGGGTCATCCTGCAGCTGGCACCGTCCCTAAGGAGCTTCCCGAGTTTCAGCGCTGCCTGGGGACCTCCCGTCCCCCGGCGTCCCACCATGAGCCCTCCAGCTGGGGTGCAAACACACCCCTGGGTGCAAATTCAGCCCTGGGTATAAATTAATCCTCGGGTGCAAATTCAGCCCTGGGTGCAAACCCAGCCCTGGGTGCAAATTCAGCCCTGGGTATAAATTAATCCCCGGGTGCAAATTCAGCCCTGGGTGCGCGCCCATCCCTGGGTGCAAACCCACCCCTGGGTGCAAACCCGGCCGCAGGGCTCTGCACCCCGTTATTTCGCCTTCCAGCCAAGCCCCAGCGCCCCTCTCCTTCCCCCGCTGCCCCATCCCACCCCAGTGCCACCCCGTTCCCCCCGCAAAGTGCCGCAGGTCCGTTCCCCCCCCACCTCCCGCTGCCAGCCTCGCCCTCCGGATGCAGCAGACAGGTCTCTTCCCCCCCCCCCCGCCCCCCCCCCCAGGCTCCCTTGCTCGGCGTCTGGCTGAGCTAAGCGTATTTAGCGCTTTTAATTGTTCTTAATAAATCAATCCCGCCAGCCCCTTAAATCATTTTTGTGGCTTCCCTCTCAGCCGTCCCCGCGGCCGCGCTGGTGTGGAGCCTGCTGTCTGCAGCGCTGCCGGGGTGTGCTGGGGGGGGACCAAGCTGGCGCAGGGGTTGTGGTGGTGGTGGGGGGGAGCGGTCAGGACGCACCCTGCCCACGCCAGCACCCACCTCGCTGCTCCTCGCCGGCGGGTGCAGCCCAGGGGCGGCTGCGAGACCCCCGGCAAGTGGAGCACCCACCCGGGAGCTGGGTGATGGGGTGCTCCGCCTGCCCGGAGGGTGCCTCAGTTTCCCCCCACCCTCGCCCTTCCGGCATGGGTGGCTTTAGGGATGAGCCTCTCCCTGCTCTGCGGATTCGGTCACCCCAATATCACTGTGTTTTGGGGGACATTAAGGGGGCTCAAGTCCCTTCTCGTGCTGTGGCTACGGCTCTGCAGAGGGATGCAGAGGGAACAGCACCCTGCTGGCCCCATGCCCCGTGTGCCTCAGTTTCCCCAAGGCACAGCCCTGCCTGGACAAGCGCTGGGGCTGAGCAGGGGCTGGGGCGGGGGGGGGGGAATGCAGTGTGGGGGGACCCCAGTGGGTCCCTCGCCGAAGCTGAGCCTGTTCCCGCAGGTGGTGACAGCAGATGACACCGATGTGGCACTTCTGTCCCAAGCCGGTGCATGGCAGTGCCAGGGTTCCACCAGCATGGATGGACGCGTGCCTCCCCCTGCGAGCCCCCCCGGTGCCACCGCCGAGCCCAGGGACACGCGCTGTCCCCTGGCCCATGCCCAGCCATGGCAGCACCCAGCGCTGAGCCGCCGAGGGTGCAGGCTGAGGCCGGCCGCGCTCGTCACACCCCAGGCAGGACCAGCCCGCAGCCACCTCCGGGTGACTTCTTGGTGCTCGGCGCTGCGCGGGGGCGACGCTGACACCCAGCCAGACCAGGCGCCCACCCCGCACTGGGGTGGGATGGGGCAGCGGGGGAAGGAGAGGGGTGCTGGGGCTTGGCTGGAAGGTGAAATAACGGGGTGCAGAGCCCTGCGGCCGGGTCTGCACCTAGGGGTGGGTTTGGACCGATGGATGAATTTGCACCCAGGGCTGAATTTGGACCTGGGGATGGGTTTGCACCAATGGATGGGTTTGCACCCAGGGGTGGGTTTGCACCCAGGGATGGATTTGCACCCAGGGCTGAATTTGCATCCCCCGGTGCTCCCGACCCGCATCCCCCTCCATCCCAACCGCCCAACGCCGCATCCCCAGCCATCACCCCACCGACCCCGCCGTGCCAGAGATGAGCGTCCCAAGACCCCAGCCGGCTGCCTGCGGGAGGGGGGAAGATGCCGTGTCACCCAACGGCCCCCGCTGGCTGGCTTGGGGCGAAAAACAAACCCGGCAGGGCTTGGAGGGAGAGAGCTAACCTTGACACAGTTGCAGCAGTCACTAATAGCAGGCAATATGCCTGTTCTTGGGGGACTGTTGCAGTTGCTAAGATACTGGCAGCCGTGTGAATGGAAATGGGTCAGTAAACCTGTGGAGAGATAGTGTGACACTGTAACCGGCACAGCTGTTGCAGCCTACATCGAAATCCCACCCTTTCAATATTTATCACTCTCCGCCTTCGGTTCCTTCCTCCCAGCAATTTTCCACGTTGGGGTTTTTTTTTTTTTTTTTTTCTTTCCCGGGGTTTGGGGAAAACACCACCCCGTCCCCGCGCCCCGCGCCCCGCGAAGAATCGAACGGGGGAAAGAGAGGTGGCGGAGACGGGAGACGGGATGGGGCGGGAAAAGCGAGTTGGGGGGAGATGGGGAGGGAAATCAAAGCATACACACACACACACACACACACACACACCGCCCCCCCCCACGCATATTTTGGGTGGGTGTCTCCCCCCCCCAGCCAGCTCCATGAGCAGGATGGAGCCAGTTCTTGGAGAGATTTAACAGGAAACAGGCTATAATCCCCCTGGTAGGAAAACGGGTTAAAAGGTCAATTTACTTCTGTCCCTCGTTTAGGCACTGTGGTGAAATTACACACTCGCCGGAGCTGCCGCGCACGGCTGCGAGAGGAGGCAGCGGGTGGCCGTGGCCATCCCCATCCATCCATCCATCCATCCATCCATCCATCCATCCATCCATCCATCCGTCTGGGCCTGCCGCGCTCCCCGTTGCCTTCCCGAGATGCCCCTGGAGCACGTGGCCGGGGTGGCGTTCCCGTTCCCATCCCCGCCGTCCCACCAGCGGCGGCCCCGGCTTATCCCACCCCGCGTCGCTCGGCGCCACACGCGTGTTGGCACGTGCACACGCAGCCGCGAGGAACACGCGCGCCCACGCGCGCCCCGGCCACGACGCCGCACGGGAATTCGGCTCCGCTGCCCGCCCTGGCGCTGGGGCAGGGGTAAACCAGAGAAGAGCACTCTGTGTCCCCCCCCAAATCTCCAGTGTCAACCCCCACGGTGCCCCAGCACCCCCACCTCAAGTGCTCCAGCACCTCCCTAAACGCTCTGGCAGCCCCCGTGATGCTCCAGCATCTCCCCAAATCCTCCAGCATCTCCTCTAATGCCCCAGCACCCCCATCCCAAATGCTCCAGCATCCCCCCGAGTACTCCAGTATCCCCATAATGCTCCAGCAACCCCCTCTGTGCTCCAGAACCCCCGCCCCAAACGCTCCAGCATCCCTTAAATATTCCACTATCCCCATAATGCTCCAGCATCCCCCCCTCAAATGCTCCAGCATCCCCCCAAATACTCCGGTATCCCCATAATGCCCCGGCACCCCCATCCCAAATGCTCCAGCACCTCCCTAAACGCTCCAGCATCCCTCCAATGTTCCAGCATCCCCCCCCAGTGCTCCAGCACCCCCACCCCAAACACTCCAGCATCCCCCCTAATGCCCCAGCATCCCCCTTAAATGCTCCGGCATCCCCCAAAATACTCCAGCACCCGCCCAAAATGCTCCAGCATTCCTCCAGTATTCCAGAATTCCCATCTAATGCTCCAGCATCTCCCCAAAATGCTCCAGCATCCCTCCAATGTTCCAGCATCCCTCTCAAAGTGTTCCAGCATTCCTCCAATGTTCCAGTATCCCCCCCAAATGCTCCAGTGTCCCCCCAAAATGCTCCAGTATCCCCCCAAATGTTCCAGCATCCCCCTCAAAATGCTCCAGCATCCCACCCAAAATGCTCCAGCATTCCCCCAAAATACTCCAGCGTCCCTCCAATACTCCAGGATCCCCATCTAATGCTCCAGCATCTCCTCAAAATGCTCCAGCGTCCCTCCAACATTCCAGCACCCCCCCCAAAATGCTCCAGCATTCCCCCCAAATACTCCAGCATCCCTCCAATATTCCAGGATTGCCATCTAATGCTCCAGCATCTCTCCAAAATGCTCCAGCGTCCCTCCAATACTCCACGATCCCCATCTAATGCTCCAGCATCTCCTCAAAATGCTCCAGCGTCCCTCCAACGTTCCAGCATTCCCCCCCCCAAATCCTCCAGCATCCCCCTAAAATGCCCCAGCACCCCCCAAATCCTCCACCATCCCCCCAGATCCAAAGCCCTGGTGCTGCAATCCCATCCCTGACGCGTACACGGGACTGAGGAGCCCCGACCGGGCTCAGCTCCCCGATGCGTTTGGGGTTGTCACAGCCCGACTGGGGCGAGACGGGGTGATACTGGGGAGCACTGGGAGCCAGGACACGGCCACACGGGAGGACGCCACTAGCTGTCCCTCATCCCCGACCGCCATCCAGGTGCGGGGCAGGAGGAGGGATGCCGGCAGGCGGTGTCCGTCCCGGAGCGGCCACGGGGAGCTGGATCTGGCCGGGACCCCGTTGGGAGAAGGAGGAGGAGGAGGAGGAGAACATCTGGTCGCAGGGAAGAGGGACAGTCCGGGGAAATGTGCAGAGCTGTTGGAAGGGGCCCTGGCCACCCAGGCTGGGGTGGAGCGAGCCCCAACGCCCCTCCTGTGCCGCAGCTGCACCGGGGATGGGAGGCACCGGCCCAGGTAGGGGCTCGCTGCGTCCCTGGGAGGGGAAACTGAGGCACAGCGGAGCCAGACGATGCAATTTGGAGCCGCCAGCTCTGGGGTCACCCCCCACCACCACCACCACCACCTCCACGGTCTCCCAAGCACATCCCAGGTGGCCGGAGGAGCATCGCTGTGCGCCTCCGCCACGATTTATAGTCCGGGGCCTCGCAGCGCGGGGTGGAGGGGCGAGAAGGGAGAAGGAAGGGAGGCTGCGGCGAGCAGGCGAGCGGGGAGGTGAGCTCTCCTCCTCCCCAAAGGCGCTCCCTGCCACCCCCCCACCCCCCGCACCCCCCCGCAGGTGGCTGGAGCAGAACGGTTGATATGGAGACAGGGAAGCACAGACTGTCTGGGTAAGGTGACATTCGACAGATGCCAGGTTCAGACTTGCTCCAGCCAGTATCTCCCCCCCCCCACCCCCGCACCGGCTCCCCGCCATCGCCTGCCTCCGGCCCCCACGGCCAGCGGCCACCCCACCGGCGAGCCCCCCACCAAGCAAAGGCATGTGCAGGCAGCGAGGGGCCGGCAGTGGGGGGGGGGTGGGTGGGTCAGGGGGAGTTGGGGACATCAGGGCACCCTTGGTGGGGTTTTGCACGGTGAAATCCCACCTTGTCCCCATCCCAAAGGCAGGTACCGGCACCCTGTTTGCGTCGTCGCCCGCCCCCCCCCCCCCCCCCAGCCAAAGGGGTGGTGGAGGAGCGTGCCCTGATGCCACGGTACCAGCCAAGGTGCCACGTCCCCTGTGGGCACCCCACGGGGCATTTACGCCAGGCACCCACCCAAAATGATGGGGGACCCTGCCGGGATGGGGCAGATCTGGGGGGGAGGCACCTGGGAAAAAGGACACACACACCCCCCCACACACCCCCCACCCCTCCCATTGCACAACTTTGCAGAGGGCCCAATTAGGAGCTGATACCTAACGAGAAACACCCCAACCTTGGGGTGAGCACAGGCTTAGGGTCTCCTGCCCAGACAGGGTGACACCAGGCATGTCCCCAGGTTTGTTAACCCGGGGGGGGGGGATGTTCTGAGCTGCCTGAGCCCCCCCCCCCCCGCCACCTGCAGCCCCATCTTTCTGCACCCCTCTTGCCCCTGGCAGTGCTGGAGATCAAGCTCAGTGAGCTTGGATTCCTGGCATGCTGGGACCCCCCCCCGCCCCGGGGGGTGACGGGGTCCCCCTCACCCCCCCCCCAGCACCCAGATCAAGAGCTCGTGGTCTGCAACGAAGGAAACTGGGTGCTTTGGGAGGGGTGCGGGGTGGGGGGAGGAAAAACCACATCAGGGTGTAGCGCTGGGTGGGGGGACCCATCCTGCTTAGACCCCCATGGGTGACACCGCAACCCCCAAGCCTTGGGGACAAGCATGGCAGGAGCCGGGATGACTCCCCTGGGGGGGCGGGGGGCGGCGGTTTGGCGAGCGGGATGGCGGGGGCCAGCAGCCCACACAAAGCGCCTGCAGCCGCGCTCCCCCCGCCCCGGGCTGCTGCTCCCTGACCCCCGGCGCTGGGGAGGCTGGAGCCTGTTAATGAGCTCAGCATCATTTCTCAGCATCCCCGGGCCCCTGCGGGGGGGGGGGGGGGGGGGGGAGCTGCAGGTGTGGGTCACCGCTGGCCCTGGGATGGGGGGGACGCCGCGGCCTGGAATCGGTGGGAAAACGGGAGGAATTTGGCGAGGGGGCTGCGAAAGCCTTCGGCACTCGCTCGGGGGCGGGGGGGGGGGGGGGGCTGCTGCCTCCTCTTCATCGCCCTTCGGTCCCAGCCCCCCCCCCCGCAAACCGGTTCGCTGCGCTGCTCGGCGGAGCCTCATCCAGGGCGCGGCATCCACCTGGGGACACCCAGCCCCCCAAAATGGGGGGGGGGGGGGACACACGCAGGCCCTTTCCCTCCTGCTCCCTTCACCGCATCCTTCTCCCTCCTCCTCCTCCTCCTCCTCCTCTCTACCCTCAAGCAAAGACGGGATTTTCACCGCTCTGCTGAGCTCCAAACTCCACTTCCAGATTTTCAGTGCGACCTTCTGGCTACCTGGAGCCGGCACTGCAAGATGCCCCCTCTGATCTCCCCTCCCCTCCGGCCCCCCAGCATCCCCGGGGGAGCCGGAGCTGGATGCAGCCAGGAGCTGGATGCAGGGAGGCGGGGAGGGGGGGAGCCGGGGGTGGCCGAGGAGGAGGAGGAGGAGGGAGAGGTCGGGCTGCACCTGGATGCAACGGCCGGTCTCGGGGCGGGGAGTCGGGGGGCGGGGGGGGAGCTCGCCGCCCGCCTGGGGATTTTGGGGTGGTTGTGTTTAACCCAGCCCGGCCCGGGGAGAAGCAGGAGCGGGGCCAACAGGGCGCCTGGCAAACTCATTGCACGTGTGGGAGGCGCTGCCATGGCTCCTCGGGCAGCCTTTGCCCGCCCTCCCTGCCTGCACGGCGGGTCGTGTGTCCCTCCCTCCGTCCCTCCGTCCGTCCGTCCCCACGCCCACGATGGGTCCCCGCTCTCCCGGGACACCCTCCCGCAGGGATGCGCCCCTTCTCCAGGCTCCCCGAGCCCGGATCCGGCCCCACGGCAGGGGTCTGCGGGACCCCGCGCCCCGCCGTCACCGACCCCCGTGTCCCCCGGCACCGTGCCAGAGAACCGGGGGTGGGGCAGAGAAGGGAGGAAAGACGTAAAAACCCCCCCAAAATACCCCAAAACCACCACAGACACCCACACACACAACCCCCCCACACCCCTCCCCGCTCGGGCAGGAGGGAGAGGGGCCTGCGGGCACAGGCAGCACCGCGGGGTGTTCAAAAAACCCAGCAATAAAAATAAAGGCAAAGAGACGGAAAAAGGCCCAAAGCGCCAGGTTTCCCCCACTCCCCCCCGTCCCCGAAACCCCGCTGCCCCCTGCCCTCGCTGCTCTCCCCGCCGGTTATTTCAAGCCCTCCGCATCCCCCCCCCCCCCATCTCCTCCTCCTCCTCCTCATTCCCTCCCCGGCACCCTGCTCTCCTCCGCTCGCTCTTGCATTCTGGTATTTGGTGTGTTCCTCAGCTGCAGGAAATTCCTGATGCTCTCCATCATTGCAGCCTGCTCTCGCATCCCCCGCCCTGCCCGCGGCTCCCCTCCAAAGGACAAGCCATGTGCTTTGGACAGCCAGTGTCCCCCCCCCCGTTCCTCGCACCCCCGCCGCCAGCATCGCTCCCCTCCCCACCCGGGGTATGTGTGTGTGTGTGTGTGGGGGGGGATTCGCTTCTCCTTCTTCGCCTTCTCTTTTCCTCCATCAGCCTTTTTCATTTTAAACTCCAACCCTTTGCAAAACAAGCTCTTGCCCTGCCAAGGAGTGCGGGGAGAAGGCGGCGGCGGCGTTGAGGCGGGGGGGGGGGGGGAATCCGAAGCCGCCCAGCCCCGGCCGATCCCCCCTTTTTGCCTGCCTTTCCCCTCTTCGCCTTCCCCTCTCTCTCTCTCTTCGCGAGGACCGCTCCTGATCTTATTTTAATTCGTCTCAGACGGTGTTGGAGTGTTATTTTAAGAGAGAGGATATGCACAGACATTGTGTTTTCTGCTTTTTTCCTGGCCCCAAGCCAGGCTCTCTGGGCTGTCAGCTACCCACTGTGTTGCAGTCACGTGTGGGAAGAGGCAGCCAGCGCCAGCCTCGCAACTCCTGGTAGCAACATGGAAATCAAGTGTGCACTTTTCTTCCCTCTGTATGTGTCTGTATTATTAATAGCGTCTCTCCCTCTCGCGCGGCGAGTTATCCATAATGTATCTTAATACCTGTCCGTCTGCAAATGATGTATTACGGCTGCGCGCCCGCGCGCAATGGCGGCGGGGCCCGCGTGCCGCGACGGAGAGGGGATGAAAAGGCGTCGCCACGCTGCCGTCATCGCCCCCACCCCAGGAGCGAGGGATGGGTACCGGGATCCGGTAGCCGTGAGCGGCTCCGGCTGTGCCCCGGCCCGCTGGGGTGGAATCGGCTTGTGGGATGCTGCGGGGAAGGATGGCAAAGACGGCGCTAGGACGGTGCTGAGCGATGCCGGGATGTGCCGGGGGACACCGAGGTGCCACCCCATGGATGCCGGCTCCTACGAGCTCATGCGGGAACGCAACGTGCCACCGCACACAGGAGGGACGGCGGGGTGAGGCGCGCACACGCGTGTGTGAGGCGGGCACAGGCGTGCAGGAGGTCGGCGGACGGCGGAGAAAGCACAGGCTGGACGGACATGGCACGATGGGACGCAAACATGGCCCTACTTGGGCTACCCGGCAGCAGTCTGGGGGCTCCCAGCCCCGGGGGGGCCTGAGCAGGGCGTCCCCCCACCGCCACACGCCTGGTTTGGTGCAGCACCCAGCTCCCCATGCGCAGGGATGGCTGGTGCTGCCCCTCTCCGGGCTCCCGGTGTCCCCCGTCCCCTCCGCGTCCTGGGGACGGGGACGTCAGGGCAGGGAGGGGACCGGGAAACACCGTGGGACTGGGGTCCTCCCAGTGCGCACCAGTAACACAGAACCCCCAGACCAGACATTTACCGATACATACTGTGCCCGCACCCTCCCCCCGCCAACACCGACACCGTGCGTGTGCCCCTGCCCGGGCGCAGCGACACGCACGTCGCACACCCGCCCTCGCGCACCGCCGAAGACGCACAGACGCGCGCAGGTGTTGTCCCAACTGGCCCGCAATACCCCCTGCCGACCTCCTGCACGCGCGCGCTCGCCTCGCACACGCGTGCTCGCCTCGCACATGCGTGTGCACCGCCTTGCCCCGCCGTCCCTCCCGTCTGCGGCGGCACGTTGCATTCCCGCATGAGCTCGTAGGAGCTGGCACCCATGGGGTGGCACCTCGGTGTCCCCCCTGCCCACGGTACATGCTGCCCGTGGTATCCCCTGTCCCTAGGACCCCCTGCCTGTGGTACCCCCTGCCTGTGGTACCCCCATCCCGTGGTACCCCCCGCCTGCTGTGCCTCCCTGCCGTGCACACACCGCGCACATCGCCGTACGCCGGGGCACCCTGCACGGGTGCGAGGACACGGGTGCACCCCAACCCCGGGGGAGGGGGGGGCAGCCCTTCACCCCGACGCGGTGGGAGCAGCCTGGGTGCCCCATGGCCGGCACCCAGCCGGAGTCCCGGGGCCGCGGGGAGCGGGAATCCAGGAAGGCGAACGGGGAACCGGAGGCTTCGCATTTCTGGATTCTGGTTCCCCGTTTCTGCTCCCGGCTGTTTCCATGGAAACTGGCGTCGGACCTGGGAAAATAAGGTTAGGGTTTGCAGAGGAGGCCCTTCGCCAGTGCCCACCCGTCTCCGCGCCCCGCCGGGGGCACATGCCCAGCCACCCCCCCCACTCGGGTCCGGGGGCTGAGCGGCACCGGCACCCTCCAGCATCTTCCATCCTTCCGCTTGGTGACCCCTGGGAGTGCGGCACACGCTGGGTAATTCGGCGACCGGCACCGCCGTGACAGTCCCTGGCACCCCGGCGAGGGGCACTGCTCTCCCCGGGTGCAGCCGGCGGCGGCACCCACCGGACCCACGCCCCCTCCCCACCATCCCGCTCTCCTCCCTGGCGCTCCGAACCCAGCCTTGGCGGGAACTTTCCAACGACGCCCACGTGCCCGCGATGCCCCACCAGCCCCCACCGGGATGGGGGATGCCGGGAAGGTCTCCAAAAACCCCGCTGCCGCGTCCTCGGCTTCTACAAAGTCCGGACGTCTGCCATCAGCGTCACCCTCCCCGTTCCCAGTTCAGGATCCCCAGTTGCTCCGGGGAAGGTGGGGAGTCGGAGAAGGGGAGAGAACCAGGCCACGACACCTCGGGGGAGCCGTGAAGACTAATGAATGGAGGCTTTTAAAAAGCACTTTGAGTGAGAAGTGCTATAGTAGGAACTAATTATTCCTCCCGCCTGCGCGCACACCCGTACGCACACGCGCGCACACGCGCGTCCCGCTCTCCCTCCCGGCCTCACGCCTGCGAAATCCCAGCCCACCCCGGCACCCGGCACCGCGGCACCCGCCCCCTCGCCCATCGGCACTGCCGCAGCCGGGGAAGATTTCCTCCAAAGCTCTGGTTTTCCTCCTGCCCCCCATGTTTCGGTCCTTCTCGGTGCATCTCCGCACCCCCCCTTTGCTGCCGTCACCCCCCCGTCCCCCTGCCCCGGCAAAGCCGGCGTCCCCAGGCTGGGGACATGGGGTGGCGGGGGGGGATGCTCGCCCTCCTCCTTATGCTGGGATTTTTTTGGGAGGGTTTCCTTTTTTCTTAAAAAGCCGCCATTTTACAGCGCTGGAAGGCCGGGCGGATGGTCCCCATGGGCCGCTCGGGGATGGACGGCACCTGGCATGGCGGGACGGGCGGCGGAGACGGCGCGGTCCCTGTGTGTCCCGTCCCCCGTCCCCCCCATTCCCGGCCCCCTCGCAGGTGCGACCCCGAGCCCCGGCACAGCCCGGCCAGCGGGACCGGCCATTAGAGGTGCAATTAGGGGCTGGCTTGGAGCGCAGCCCAGCTGCCGGCCGCGGGCAGCGAGGCAGGGGTGGGGGGCTGAACCCGCTTCCCCATCACCACCCCAAACCCTCCGCCGACCCACGGAACCCCCGGAGCTCCTCGGGTGCCGCTCGGCCTGAGTCCGTCCTGCCGTCCCGGCTCTACCCGTCGCACCATTTTGCATTCTGGTGCTGGCCGGCCCCGCTGCCCTCCCCACTCCCACCCCCACCCCGGGCTGCGTTTCAGCTGTTCTTGAAATCTGTCCAGGCTGGATTCATCACAAGAGCCCTCAAGCGGCTGCAAACAAACAGAAAAAAAAAAAAAAAAAAAAAAGCAAAAAAAAAAAAGCAGCGAGCGGGAGCGAGCAAGAGCGATCGATCGGCGCTGGGAGAGGAGGGGGGAGCCTCCCCGAGTCCCTTCGGCGACGCCAAAACCAGCCCTAAATTCGCCACCCCGAAGAAGAAAGGGGTTGGAGGTGGATGGGCAGGGAGAGGGGGGATGGAGAGAGCGCGAGTTGCCAGCGCCTCCCAGGCCGTACCGGCGAAGCCCGCGGTGGCGGTGCCGCGGTGCTGGGCGGCAGCGTGGCGGCGGCTCTCCCTTCCCAGCGGAGCCCAGCTCCTACCGCTCCGAAACTTCCCTCTTGTGGTTACTGCAGTTCAAAAAAAAAAGCAAACAGGAGGTTCGGGCGCATTAAGAAAGAAATAGGAAATGGTTTGGGGTGGATGGGATGGGAGGGTGGGGGTGCCCGCGGGGATGGGGTTTGCCGGTGGCAGTGGGGCCAGGGATGGGTGCGGGGTCAGGGTGCCCATTCCCGGAGCCGGGGGAAGGAGTGAGCCCACGTCCCGGCGGAGCAGAGGGGAAGGCGAGGGGGTCACCTCGCCTGGGACCAGGCGGTGGGGACGTGGTGACACGTGAAGGGCAGCTGTGTCCCCATATCCCAGCCTGGGGACGGACGGGTAACGGCGGCGGGGGAAGCAAACTCCGACGCCGCTCCGGTGGGAATGGCCGCCACCGGAGCCCGCGGCATCGAGTTGCTGTGCCTGGGTTTTTAAGAGAGGCTGGATAATTTTTACCAGCGCTAACGATCCCATCTGTGCCTGACACGCTCCAGCCCCGAGCCCGGCGCTCCGGCGGGGCTCTCCCACCTCCCTGCCTCCATCGCTGCCGGATCGGGGCAGGGATACGGCCCTCGCGCGGTACCGGCGGCGGGTCTGCGGCACCGGTACGGCGACGTGCCGGGTACCGGGCGGTCGCAAAGGTGCCTTCAAACAGCATCCTCCCCACCGGCGGTGCCAAGCCCGGCTGACGAGCGGAGATTTACTGCTAATTAGCTGCACGGCGGCTGTGCGCGCAGGCCTGGGCAGGATCAGGGCATGGCGGGGCTGGGGGTGGCACAAGGGGCGGCCGAGCCCCCCAGCCAGGCACGCCATGGTTCTGACATCTGCTGGTGCCACCGCCATGCCCACCTGCGGCGCCTCCACGGAGGGCAGGGGACAGCAGGAATCCATGGGGTGGCCGCGAGGTGCGCAGTGACGGGGGATGCTGCACAGCTTGGGGACACCGGGGGACATCTCTGGGTTGCACATGGCGGGGGTTTTTTGGTGGTGGCCCCTTGCAGGGGTCTGCAAGCCACTGCCCCGGCCAGGCAAAGGGCTACTCAGGGACTGATCCTGCCCCCCTCCCACGGTACCGGGTGCCACCAGCCGTCCTCCCTACCCCTTGGGGACGGGGGGACCGGGATGCGCTGGCGCTGGCTGCCCTCTCCCTGCTCCGAACAAAGACCTGCCGGAGGATGCTGCTCTTTTTGGGGAAGGGGGTTTGCAGCATCCCGCATCCCGTTCTCCCTGCGGGACCCCCGTCCCCCTGGGCAGCCGGGCAGGAGCAGAGAGGTGGGGGGGGGGGGCGGGGGGGGCGGTGGCCTGCGGCGCGGGGCTCCTCTCCCTGCAATGTCAACCTGCCACTCCGCATCCGCCAAGGCTGCCCTTGGAAAAGCTGTCGGCTGCGGTTTGCCAAGCCCAGGACAAGCTCTTTAGCTCGACTCTGCCAGAACAGATGCCTGGGCGACTGTAATTCTTCCTAGCGGGGATGGGGAGGGTGGAAAAAAAAACCCCAAAAAACCCAAAAAAAACCCCCACCAAACCACCACCCCAACCTCATTTAAGCATTGCAGCGGCCGCTCCTCCAAACCCTCCCCACTGCAGCATGGCGGTCCCCCAAAAGCCGGGGTGGGGAGGGAGGGAGAAAGGGGGTGATGCCGGGAGGGGAGGCGATGCGCGGCGGGGAGGACGGCGGGCACCGGAGCCGAACGTGGCTCTGCCGCCAGCTGGGGAGGAGAGAGCGACCCGCTGCAAGGACACGCGGGAACCGCAAGCCTCGTGTGTGCCACCGGTGTCCTTGCAGCTGCCCGCCGGCTTGGCGGCCACGCTCCCCGCAAAACAACCGGCCCCTTCTCGGGGCAACATCCTCTGCGAAGAGCACGGCGCGGGGAGGAGAGCGCGGCGGCCGGTGGCCACGCTCCTTCTCACGCCTTCCGCAAGTTTCTCCCTACGCTAAAAAGTCTCCCCAAAATCCCCCGAAGCCGCCCGGCCGCAGGGGTAGGAGCTCCCAGCCCGGCCGGCCCCGAAACAGCCATTGCGCTGCGCGGAGGAGGCCGGCAGCGTTTCCACACAGATATTTTCTTCCACTGGCTGCAGTCTGGGGCTGCCAAAAGCCAAAACAAGAATGGAAACATCCCATTTTTTTGGCAAAAATTCAAGGCAGGGTTGGTTGGTTGTTTTTTTTTTTTTTTTTTGGTTTTGGTTTTTTTTTTTTCTTCTTTTTTTTTTTTTTTTTTTTCCTCTCTTGTCTTTGGTTAGGAACGGAAATTCCCTGCCATGAAAACATGACGAAACCCCAAACCAAAACACAGCTCAGACCGAAACCATCACCCGATTCCCCCGGGGATCCTGTGCGGGGCTGGGGCTCACCCCAACACGGTCCTGGGACACGGGACCGAGCCCGGACCCCAACACCGGCACCGGCCACGTGCGAGGCGAGGGGATGACGTGCTTTGGGGATCTCTCTCTGGTGAGCCAAAGCGCTTCCCATCTCGGGATGCACCACTTCCAGCCCCGCTCGGCCTCGACGATGGCATGCGGGAACCAGCAACGGGCCCGGCAAGGCGCTGGTTTGCCCCTGGGGAAGCTGGTCCCTACGCACGGGGCCACATAGAGACCGGGCTCACTGTGCCGACGGCTCCGAGCGCGGCGTTATGGCAGCGTTCGGCCGTGTTACTCCCGGGAATGTGCCAGTGTCCGGCTGCACTAAGCTCCCTGTGGGTCCTGGAGACCTCCCTGCTCTTCCAGCCCACCCCAGGAGTCCGGATCCAGCCGAACCCCAGGACTCATCCCTGCGGCACCCCCGGCGTCCCCCCTTCCCCAGCCCTGCTTTCCACCAGATGTTGGGGCTGGAGGATGAAACGGCTCTTCCCCACCCCAGTCCCCGCCGTGTCTCTCTCTCTGTCTCTCTCTCTCTCTCTCTCTCCGGCTCCCGTTCCGGAGGCTGGATCCGGCCACGCAGGCTGAATAAGGCTCTGCCTTTGTCCGGCTCCCCCCGCCGCGCTTCCCCTTATCTAGCCCAGCCGCCTTGCCAAGAGCAGGCAGCAGGACAGCGGCGAGGGAGAGGCCGTTAACTCTTCTCCTGCTCCGGCTCCAAAGCCCCCGGGGCCGCCCTTACCCCTTACGAAGCGCTGCCAGCACCTCTCCTCCACCCCCTCCTGCTCCCCAAAACCAGGGGACCACACCCCCCCTCATTGCTCGGTGCTGCGCCCCAAACCGCCCGGCTGGGCATCACGGCATCCCCTCGGCATCCCCCATCTGCTCCTCTACCCCGGGATGGGGATCCGAGCACCCCTGGGGTGGGGGTCCGAGCATCTGCGCGGGGTCCGAGCATCCCTGGGTGGGGGGTGGGGGGTGGTGGTGTGTCTGAGCATCTTGCCGGGGGGCCCGAGCATTCCTGGGGAGGGTCCCAGCATCCCTGGGGGGGGGGGAAGTCTGAGCATCTGCGGGGGGTCTGAGCATCCCTGGGGGGCTGCAGGCGAGGCAGGGGCTGGGCGAGGCGGGCGTCCCGGGGGCAGCGCGGTGCCGGGCTCTCTGTCTGCAGAGCTCCGCGCGCAGCAATTAACCTCGAGAGAGCAGCCGCGGCTCCTGCCAAGAACCACATTAGGTGTGTGTGGCAGCGTCTAGACATGCGAGAGACCAGAGGCCTTGATCTGGAGGAAGGCGGCTCCCTCCCTTCCCTCCCCCCCCTTCCCCCCCCCCCCGCCTTCAAAACCCTTGCCCATCTCCCCCCAGGGACCCCCTCGCAGGGGTCCGAACATCAGCCTGGAGCATCGAGCAGCGGGGCTGGGGGGTGGTGTGGGATGCAGGGATGGGAGCGGGAGGTTGAGCTCGGCCCCGCATCCCTCTGCGTGGGTGTGGGGCGAAACAGCTCCGTGCTGGGCTTTGAAATCGGGGCTCTGCCCCTTGGCACGGCACGGCGTGGCACGGCACGGCATGGTACGGCAGGCTGCATCCCTAGGGATGCCAGACCCCCAGGTCCCCCGTCATCAGTGGGAGGAGGAGGAGGAAGGCGGCTGCAAGCGGTACCGGAGCAGGGAGATGCAACGACCACCAGCAAACCCTGGGATGAGCCCTGGAGCTGGGGACGGAGTTGGGAAAAAACCCAGCTCGCCGCCTCCCTGTTTGCCCAGGCAGGTGGGCGCAGGTGCGGCAGAGCCGGGTGGGCACCGTGGGGGCCGGGCACCCTCCCCGCCGCTGCCCCTCGTGCCCCCGACACCCCCCTTGCTCTCACCTCCTGGGGTGGAGCCACCCCAGACGGCTGCAGGATGCTGGGGAGAAGAGAATTTTCCCGACGTTAATTAATTAAAATAAACAGCAAATTAAATACAGCAAAATTAAAATAGCTCCGGAAATTAATTTTCAACAAAACCCACCTGGAAAGGCTGGATATTTAAAGAATTAATGGAGCCCTTTGAGACCATAAAGAACCGCCAAGCTCCCGGCATCCACCGAGCCCCCCTCCGAGCCCCCTCCCTGGGGGACTTGGGGCTGTGGGGAAGCCGGGATGGGACCCCCCGATCAGAGCCCGCGTCCCCACGCCAGACACCTCCTCCGCTGTGCCGCCTGCGTGTCCCCGCTCGCGGCCGCCTCGCCTCAACGCTGCCCGCACGTGCCTGCACGCCGCCGGGCCAGCGCGCCGCGGGAAGCAGGGATGCCGGCGACGGATGCAGCCACGCTCGCCGCCGTCCCACCGGAGGGAAGCACCGACCCCAGCCCCGGCACGGCTCGGTGCAGGGAAGTTCCGCAGGGACGCCAGGCTCCCGCCTGCTTTGCCCCACGGCCGGGCAAGCCGGCAGCGAACGCCAGTGGTCCCCAGTTGGCAGGACCCACTCCATCACGAGGATGTCCCCGGCCAAAACCCGTGGTGACGAGGGAAATCTCGATCCCCAAAAGCTGGCTGCCAGCCCCTGGGCGCTCCAGGCCCCCCACGGCTCTCCCCACGCATAATCCCCCCGAACCAAAGTGGGATTACCGTGCAAACAGGCTGTGGGCAAAGCTCCTTACCAAGCACGACGGGCAGATCGACGGGCTGCTGAGGGGCCCGGCGGGGCGCGGGCAGAGCCCCGGGTGGGCAGAGGACGGGGGCGAGGTGCCGGGGAGCATCCCTGCGCCCGGCCGAGCTCCGGCTCGAGACCAGGCACAGCTCGTCACACGGTTGGGACGCAGCGAAGCCACCGTGGCGGGAAGTCCCGGTCCGGCGCACGCCGGCCCTCCCACGGCACCGGCGGTGTTTCCTCTCCCCGCGCACGGGCGTGTGCACAGGCGCAGCGACAGAGACACCGGCGAGCGAAAAAAGGCTCCGGAAGGAAATGGAGAAAGCGAGAAGAAGCCGGGCAGGTGGAGAGCAGGAGGGGGGCCGTGGCCGCCCCTACCCCGGCGCTGGGTGCGAAGGGGCACCCGGGGCTCCCCACCTCGCCAGGGTGCCCGGCTGTGCTGCCGCCTTGCGATTCCCCACCTGGGGAAACTGAGGCACGGCGGCAGGCGGGGTGCAGCTCGGCATACCGTCATGCGTGCGGAGACCCCCCCCACACACCCTCCCGGGGAGGGAAACGCTCTTCCCCCCCCCCCCACCAGCCGTGGCCGGGATGACACCAGCTCCCCGGCCTCCTCCCGCTCCACCCTGTTCCTGCAGGAACCCAGGAGCCCGGGCTCCGGGCAGGCAGCCAGCGCCTCCCTCCTGCCTGCGCCTCCCGCCCTGCCTGCACCGTGGCCGCCCGGGGACGGCTCCGGCCCTGGGCACCCGCATCCCCAACCCGGCTCCCGACGGCCTCCCTTCCCCTGGGCGCGCACCTTCCCGCGGCGTGTCAGGGCGACCTTGGAGCCGTGCCGCGGCCGCTCCGTGCCAAACCTCCCAGCGCTGGGCGGCGATGCCCACGGCAGAGCAAGGGCTGACGGAAGGGGTGGGCAGGGGGGATGTTTTCCCCCCATTGATTTAATCGTAGGGTGGGTTATTTTCGTTTGGTTTGTGTTTTTTTTTTTTTGGTTTTTTTTTCCCCTTTGCAGGAGACAAAGGCAGCCGGCGTGCCCGGTTGTGGGGTTCGGAGGGTGCCGGCGGTGCCGGGACCCGGCGGCGGTGCCGGAGCCAGCCGCGCCGGGGGCTCTGGGTGGCCGGTTTCCTCCGCACACAGATGGCTGTTTCGACTCAGTCGAGCGCTTGACCTAAATCTCCTCCTGATCCACGGGAGCTGCAGTCCCTCGGCAGCACAGCTCAAGGCGAGGAGGAGGAGGAGGATGAAGAGGAGAGGCAGCGGAAGAGGGGGGGGGGGACGACACCGTGGCCAGCTGCGGACGGGCGGGAGGGTGGCGTTGAAGGGTCCCCCCCACCCCAGGCTTGGCAGCGGGGCCGGCGGAGGCGGTGGTGGAGGGAAGGAGGAAAGGCAAGGGGTGGGGGGGGTGGGGTGGGGGTTGGGGTGGTGGTGGTGGGGGGGAGAAATAAAAATCTCCCACGCTTCAACCTCCAGCGCCAGCTGCCCGCGCCTGCGTGCTGCACCCGCCGAGGCCGGGGCAACCGCCCCACCGGGCTCGACGCCCCGGCAGACCACTTCCTCGGAGAGGGGCCCCGGGCGGAGGAAGCTCCAACGGCTCGAAAGTTTCAGCTGTGACTCAACCGCTGGCTGGGGTGACCGAGCCGGCCCCGGCAAAAAGAGCAAAAAAAAAAAAAAAAAAACCCAAACACAAAAAAAAAAACAAAAACCCCACCCCAAAAAACCAACAAAAAAGAGGGGGCCCACGGAGGGTTCGGGGCGTCGAGGTGGGGGTGCTTTTTTTTTTTTTAATTTTTTTTTTTTTTTTTTTTTTTTTTTTTTTTTGGGTTGCCCAGACGAGGGTTGTCTGCGAGGCATCGCGCTCCACCCCCAGCGTCGGAGCAGCCCAAACCGGCTTCCCAGCGACAGCAGAAAGCTTTTAAAATCCCCTACGCGCGGCATGACTCACTCCAGAGCCAGTGCCCAAAACAAGCTCCGACACGGAGAGGAATGGCGAGAGCAGAGATGCTGGGGGCGGGCAGGAGGGGCTGGGGAGGGCCGGGGAGGGGGGGAAAAAGGGGGAGACAGAAGGAGGGAGAGAAAAGAGAAGAGGCAGAAATAACAGCATCTGAAACTCTGCCTGCTGGAGGCTAATTGGTTCCGGCACAGCCTGGTTTGTTTGGCAATGTTTCCTCTAATCCTTCAGGCTCCCAAGCTCCCAGCCCCAGGGACACGGGGGACATCTCGCTGCCCGGCACCGACACCCAGCCAGCGCCTCTGCGGCACTCTCGGATGGGGTCTTCCCCTCCCCCCCGCCTCCTCCCTGCTCCCCTAAAACACCCTGGGATGCTGCGGGGGTGGGGGGATACCGGCTCTGCCCACCCTGGGGCTGTACCCCGCCATGGGGACATCCCGGGGATGGCGTCCCCTCCGTGCGGCGGCGCCGGGTGCGAGGATGCTCGGAGGAGCGGGGATGGCTGGGGCGGCGGAGGGAAGGGAGGGGAAGGGAGGGGAAGGGACGGGAAGGGACGGGAAGGGAAGGGGGGGCCCCCCCCAGCCCAGCATGGCCGAGCCAGAGCACTAGCCAAGAGTCGGCAGCTTTGTTCCAGGTGCCGGCTCCCTTTTTTTCATTAGGCTAATGGGATGCGGATGCATTATTCCATTCCACATGCTGCTAATGAACCACTCAGGCCAGTGCATTTGCATTAATGTGCAAAGCACTGGAGGAGGGTGGAGTGGCTGCATCTGGCCAAGGCTGACCTTCCCCGCGCCGCCCCGCAGCCCCCCGAAGCCACGCCGCGCTCCCGACCCTTCATCTCTCCGGGACGGCTCCGACGCACATTCCAGGACACATGAACCAGCCCCGAGCAAGCCCCAGCCCCGACACCTCGCGCTCTTCTCCGCCGCCTCCCCCCCAGCACGGATCCCACCCGACGCCCCGCTGCCAGCACCCCACTCCGCACCCCAGCCCCGACACCCCAGGAGCAGGGGGGACCGCAGCATCCCTCCCGCGCCCCCCAAGAAAACCATCACTCCCGCGCTCAGCGTGTCCCTCCTCCCCGGTTATTTTTTACTGGGACCTCACAGCACCATCCTAAACCCCCTCTCCGCACCCCAGGGGAGTGTGTGTGTGTGGGGGGGCCTGTCTCCCAGGTCCTGTCCCCCCCCCCTCTCCGCCCTCGGTGCTGGCAGGCAGCGCCGGGCGCGGGCGTCATCGGAGCCCTTGGGTTGTTTGTTACGGCTCCCAACTGCCTCCGTCCCCGGAGAGGTTTCGAAGGCGAGTGACCCACGAACTGGAATGCGCAAAGCCTCCAGCAAACAGAGCCAGCTGCCCGCGCCCGTGCAGGGGGGGGCGGCGAGGGGAGAGCAGCCGGCCCCACGGCACGGCACGGCATGGCACAGCACGGCTCCGTGCACGCGGATGCACGGCCCCGACACGACGGATGCACGGCCCCCATGCGTTCTCCCAGGGCGGGCAACTGCTCACCGAGAGGAGAGCCGTCCGCTGGCCTCAGCGTGTCCCCAGCACCGCCAGCGTCCCCCAACCTCCATGTCCCCCCTTCCCACCTTGCTCCCATCCCATTTTTTTGGGACCGGGGCTGCAGGTGAGCTGTACCGGGAGGATGCTTCACACCTCGCCCGGCCGCACGACCTGCATCCTCAGGTGGCCAAAGGACCTCTAGGACAGGGGACAGCACGGTGGCAGCGCCAGGCCCCTGCCTTGCCCGGTGCCACCCTCCCCCCGTACCGGGAGGGCAGCAGCGGGGACAGGCACGGCCCCGGGGGGCACGGCAGGTTCTCGGGCGGCCCCGTGCCCGGCGAGCGTGCGAAGCCCCCGTGCCCCAGCGCCTGCACACGGGTGTCTGGGTTTGTCACAGCCTGGTGAGCAAGTTAATCTCAGGCTCCCTGACACGTGGAATAAAATCGCGATCCCGTAATGGAATTCATTCGTCTTCCTGTCCAGGCGGAGAACGAGCCCCCCACCGCCCGCCGGGGCCGGGGCCAGGGCAAGGCAGCACCCAGCCCGGGCCGGGGGGGGGGGACACACCTTGCCTGCACCCACCCTCCTCCCTGCAATGGGACCCGAGCGGCGCAGGAGGGATGTTCCCAAGACCACCTGCCCAGGGATGTGCAAAATACCAGGTGCTACAATGTGTCCCCTTCCCAGGGGACCTCGGCCACATCCACGGTGGCAGCCGGGGTCACCGACACGGCTTGAACCTGTCCCCCCCCCAGAGCGATCTGGGGTCCTGCCATGCCAGAGGGCAGCCACAGTGCTCACAAGGGGGTGAAGGGAAACTGAGGCAGGCGGCGGCGCTGGGGAAAGGGCAATCATGGTGGCACGAAGAGGATGGGGGAAAATGTCTTTCTGTCCCCGTGCTGTCCCTCTGTCCCCACAGCTCCCGGAGCCTTGGTCAGCCCCCGCCAGGGACAATCCACCCCACAGACCCTGCAGGGATGTCACCGCTTGGGGCACCCGTGGGGGAGCCCAGCACGTCCCCGGGGACGAGTTCACCCGCAACGTGTGGCCCCTGACGATGCCAGGGGTGTAAGCGACGGAGAAAAGCCCTTGCGGGACCCCAAGCAGGACAGCAGGCCACGGGGCTGCCGTGCTGCCCCGTGCCTCAGTTTCCCTCCGGCACCCACGGCGAGGCCACCCCCGGGCGGGAAAGCGGCCCCACGGCCAGGGAGGAGGAGGAGGAGGAGAAAAAAGAGGAGGGCTGCTCCTTCCCGGGCACACAAAGCCCCTTTCATAGGGGCCGAGTTTGGATTTCCTCCGCCAGCCCAGCACCTCGCTGCCTCCTGCCCTGCCAGAAACGCTGCGGTCGGAGCCGGGGGGCTGGCGGGTCGGACGCTTGGGGGGCGGGGGGGGGGGGAGACACGGGGACCTTCGGGTGGCTTCATCCCTCGCCCTGACCGTCCCCGTGATTTTCCCCTCCCGTCAGCTTTTAATTATACCCCTAATAAAAGTCGCTTTGCAGGGAAACGGGAGCTTTGTTGCTCAGGAGCTCATCTGCTCCCGCTGCTCCTTCCCCGCTTTAAACCGTAATCCTCAGCTGGGGACACTGCAATTAGCCACCGCGGAGCCGGGCACCGTGTCACGGAGGATTAGGGCTCCCTTCGGCAGGGAGTTGGGGGACCCGGCCCCGGAGCGGGTCCACGGTCCTGTGCGGGATGTGCTGTCCCCCCCCTGCAGCCCCCAGAGGACGGGGACAAGCCTAAGGGCCCCCCCCCCCCCCCAGCCAGGCAGCCCCCAGCCCGCCTCCTCTGGGGTGCCCACAGACCTGCACCCCCGCACTGCGCCACTGGGTTTTTTTTGGGGTGCACAGGAGCCACGGACCCTCAACCAACCCCCCCTGGAGCCCCCCACGCAGACAGAGCCCAGGGTGGCTTCCCAGGGGTCGGGTGGCTTTGCACGATGTGACTATGGGGACAAAAATGGGGCTGGGGGGACAACCATGAGCCTCAACCCACGTCCTCGCCCAGCCCCAGCACCAGCCCCCCGGGGCCCTGTGTCCCCCAGGAGGGGAAACTGAGGCACGGGGCAGCAGGTGCCCGTGACGCACATCCCGCAGCAGCTCTGCGCCGGGGAGAGACGCGGCGCTGCCACCTCGGCGCATGCCTGCAAGGACGGTGACAGCCCTTGGCCCTCTCCCCAGGTACGGTGCTCTGCTGCAAAAACAGGCAGGCTGCAGGCAGGCTGCAGGCAGGGAGCCGCCGGGCTGTCGGCCCCCCCCCTTCTCGGGCTGATAGCCAACGGGGCCACGAGGGCTGCCACAGCCATCGCCGCTCCCCGGCACCTGGTGGGGACCGCGGACCATCCGGCTCCGGCACGGTGACGGTGACGTGGGACCCTCGCGCACGGTGCAAAGGCCACCTCCGCGACATGGCAAAGTGGCAGCGGACGTGGGGGTCACTCGACCCCTTAAACCCCCCGAAAGGAGCCCGTGCATCGCTCCCGGGTGCCTTCTCGCCAATCAGCCTCTTCCCGGGGCTGGGGAGGCGAGCGGGGAGCGCAGGCGCTCGTTAGCAGCCGCTCATTAAGAGCCCTCCGGGAGGAGGAAGGTACCCGGGGCACCTGCACCTCCGTTTAATGAGCTGCAGCGCCATTAAACCAGCCACGGAGGGGGCCTTGGGCACGGCGGGGTTGCTGGCGTGGAGGGCTGACCCCCACCCTGACCCCCACCCTGACCCCCACCCAAGCCGTGGCGGGGGGTGGGGGGTCGTGTGTCTCCATGCTGGCGCGGCCAGGGGAAAGGGAGGGACGCGGCGAGTTGAGTCGTGGTGACAACTGCAGCAGCGGCGGTGGCAGGGCTGGGTGGCAGCTGCTGCCAGGAACGCCCTGAGCCCCCCCCACCGCCCCCGGGGTGGGGGGTGGGGGGGCACCCGGCCGCCGTCGCATCGCCCCCACCGCGCCTATGCCCATGGGTGCTGCACCGAGAGGGGTGATGGCACCGGCGCTGGCTAGCACCACGCACCGCACCGGCATCCGTGGGGCGCGGGGACGGGACCCCAAGGACCCTCAGGGTCGGGACCTTCCCACCATGGGTGCCCCCACGCCGGACAGGGGACCCCCCCCCCAGTGCCCTGCTCTTTCCCAGCACCCAGAACTCCCAGTCTGGCCATTAAACCCCAGCTTCAAACAGCGCCTAAAGGGGGGTCAGGCTCCTGGGTGCACCCTAAGACACACGGAGGGGCTTGTGACCCCCACCCCAGCACCCCATCCCGCAGGACGCCTGGGTGCCCAGGCCCGAGCGCCGACGGCCCCCCACCCCGCGTGGGGCTCTCCCTCGTTAATGTTTACTCGGGTTCGTTAGCGCCGGCACATCGCCATGGCAACGGTGCAAGCTGCGCGCCGCCATGGGCGCCACCGCCACGAGGCGCGCGGGGACGTCCCCGCGCGTGGGGTCACCGTGGGCACCCGCCACCGCCACTGCCCACCCCCGGGCGTGTGGGGCTGGAGGTGGGGAGGGAGGGGGAAACGGCGTGGGGGAGCACGAGGGTGCGGGGACGCCGGCGTTCGCCTTCTCCCCGCCGGGGTGGTGGCGGGGCTTGGTGTCACCCAGACGGGGTGACAGCACCCGCCGTTCGCCCCCCGAAGTGCCCGCCGCCGCGCCGGGGCTGCAGGGGTGTGTGCGGCACTGCCAACGCGCCTCGCTGCTGCATTATTTATAAACCGAAGGAGCAGAGGGCTCGGCAGCAGCTGCAGAGCCCTCGCGGGCCACCCTGCCCGGTGTCACGCAGCCACCGAGCCCCGCTGGCACGGTGGCACCCGGCGGCCAGGAGGGACAATGGGGACAAAGCTGCCCGTGGGGCTGGCAGAGCCACGGGGCGCCCAGATGCCACCCTGGCACCCCCTCGGAGGTGGCGCGCGGCTGCTGTGGGGACGTCCAGCGCGTCCCCCGCGTCCCCCTGCGCCGGCGTGGCACCCTCCTGCCACCGTGGCACCCTCCTGCTGCCCCATGAGCCCGCTGCAGATGGCTTTGGGTGATGGCGGCAAAGGGCTGCCCTCACCCAAAACCCAGCCAACCCCCCCCCCCCGCCACGGTGGCATGGGGCAGAGCCCCGGCACCGTTCACCGAGAGCAGGATGCGGCCCCGGCGTTTTCTCACCCCACAAACAGGTTTTCCTTAAGCTTTGCAGAATCCTCCCTCCTCCTCCTCCTCCTCCTCCTCTACGAGTCCCACCTCCAGGCTGGGGAAGGGGAAGGCGGCGGGGAGGTGGGGGGTGGAAAAGCTGAGTTGGGGCTTTTAATTTTTCATTATTAATTTCCCATCGACGCCGAGAGGCGCCGGGGCTCGCTCAGCCGCCCCCCCAGCATCGCCCCCCGCGCTCCCTCGCGCTCTCCTGGAGCTCTGCACCGGCTGAAGCCGAGCCAGGCTGCCGATAGGATTAATTCTGCATGACTGCCCATCTCCGCGGGGGGATCTAAGACCCTCAGGCCTGCAGCAATCTTTAAAATTCCTCCAGCCCAACTTAATTCCCTCTTCCTGCAGAGCTGGCGCATCTGCTGCAGTCAGGCACGGAAAAAAAGGGAGATGGAGGGGAGAGGGAAAGGAGGCGGGGGGGACACACACACGGAACGCCGGCACCCAGGCCCACCGTCGGCTCCGGCGTCAGGCGGTGGTCCCGCTACGGTGGTCGCGGTGTTGCGTCGGCCACCGTGAGGTCAGCTAAAAGCACGCTGGTCACCCATGCCGGCCCCCCGGGTGGTGGCACGGGGAGAGGGTTTGTGGTGGGGATGGGGGAAACTGAGTCACGCCGGGGCAGCCACGGGGGTGGTGGCCGGATTGAGCCCCCTGCACTGCGGTGCCACCCCCCTGCCATGGCTGGGACACCCCCATAGCAGGAGGATGACTCAAAAACGGGGTTTTTCAAACAGCTACAGGCTCTGTCTGCCCGGGGCGGGGGGGGGCGTTATTCAGACACCCCCCCACTCTGCTCTCACCCTCTGCAGCCCCAAGGGACAGAACCTCAGGGTCGAACATCGTGCAGGTGGGGGGCAACGGGTGTGCGGGATCCCTGGATTTTGGGATGGCTCATGGAAACGCTGCTTGGGAAACAGCCCCGCAGCCCTGAGCACAGCCTGGGGGGCAGAGCCGTGTGTCCCCCCCCCGGCCCCTCTCCCAGGGGACACATCCCCCAGCGTCACCCCGGGGGGCTGCGCAACACCCAGCGCCAGCACCGCAGGGACCCTCCCCCCCCCCCCACTTCTCCTTGCCCACGCGAGCCCCCACCAAACAGCGCCAGGGCGAGGAGCCCGGCCAAGCCGGGGGGGTGCTCCCCCCCAAACCCCCGCCATGCACCGCGGCAGCCCGGGGACGCCGGCGTGTCCCCACGCTTTGAAGGCTCAGCCGCCGCCACGCCGGGGTTGGCAGCCGGCGGGCAAAGCTAACCTTCGGGGGGCCGGGGGGGCGGTGTTGGTGGGGGTGGCAGCAAAAAGACGGGGGGGGGACGCACGACACGACACGCTCCAACCCCTGCCAGCACCCACCCTCCGGCAGCACGGCCACCCTCCCCAGGCGTCGGAGCCAGGAAAGCCATCCCTTCGCCTCCTTGCCCGCAACTTGCCCGGCTCGCCGAGGCAGCAGGGAGGAAGGCGAGGAAGAGCGCGGCCCCAGCCCAGCTGCCGGCGGAGCCGCGGATACACGCATTTAAATCACTTATATCTTTACTTTCTCTCCGCGCTGGCTGTGAGATGGGCTTGCTTGCTTTTTTTTTTTTGCCTTTTTTTTTTTCTTTTTTTTTTTTTTCCCCCCCTTCTTCTTCTTTTTTTTTTTGCATGCGTAATTAGGGGGTGGAACAGATGGCGGAGGGTTCGTTTAAAGTAATGCATCCATTAAAATAACCTTCGCTGTCGGGGACTGCGCTCCGACAGGGGCCTGTTTCACCGGGGGCGGCGGGGAGGGAGTTGAAAGGGGGGGGGGGGGGGCTTTGTTCTGTAAGGAGTGGTGGTGGTGGTGGGGGGGGGGGGTGGTGTCAGGAGTTTGGGAAGGCAGCCGGAGCGCAGGTTCCCTTTGGGATGCATCACCCTGGGATGAAAGCTGGCGGGGGGGGGGGGGTGGGTGGTGGTGGTGGTGGTGGTGGCGGGGCAGGGGGGGGGAAGCTGGTCAGGGTTAGAGGAGATGGATGGTGCTTGAGAGCCGGGATCAAACTGGGGGCCAAACTGGGGGTTTGAAACCGGTCCTCTCCTGGGCTCCGTTTCCATAGCAATATGATGGCAGCGAGATGGCGGGGACGCGAAAAAGCCAGCCAAGGGCCAGCGGCCAGCCCTCCGGCATCTCCCAGCTTGGGGAAGGATGCCACGGGGCGGGCACGGTCCCCGCCGTCCCCCACAGGGGGGGCAGCTCCGGCCGGGACCCCCGGCCGGAGCTGCCCCCCTGTGGGGGACGGCGGGGACCGTGCCCGCTTATGTGTGTGTCATCCCCCCCCCCGCCCCGCCACCCCGAACCCTAAAACCTCCCCAAAAATAGGCCGGAGGAGGACATTTCGCTTTGCCACGCAGCCGCCTTTCCCGTTTCAAATCCCGGGTTCCCGGGAGAGGCAGGAGGGCTTTGTTCAGGCACCGGAGGAGCGGAGGCCAGAGAAAGCAGGAATGCCCTGCCAGCTCTTGTGTTTCACTCCCGAGGAATGCCGGGGAGGGAGAGAAAGAGAGAGAGAGGAGGCGGGGGGGGAAACGCTTTTTCTCCCCCCCCCCACCCCGTCCCCAGCCACTACACCAGCCCCGATGGGCGCCCAGCCCGGCTGCAGGGGTGCCGAGGTTCCAGGAGGAAGAGGAGAAGGGATGAAGGACGGGGAGGATGCAGGACGTCGGGCGGATGCGGCGGTACCACCATGCGCGTAGCCGGGGCTGGCAGCGGGGTGGGCTGGGGGTGGTGATGGGGGACACGCACACACACACACACATGACAACACACGATGACACCCCCCCCACACACACACACCCCACTCCCGGGGTGGCACGGCGACGCCGAGCACCGCGCCGGCTGGGTCGGAGCAGCCGGAATAATTCAGAGCGGGAGCAAAATATGACGCCCTTGTCCTGGAGGAGAGGAGAAGCATCCCCCAACCCCACCCCCCCCCAAGGGGTACCTCCCCCCGCCACCCCCCATCCCAAATTTGGGGGGGCTCCAGAGCGGTAGCCACCAGGGAAGAGGCCGGGGAAAGGCGAGAGCAGCAGCGAAGCCGAAGCCGCCCATGTGCGTTCGAATATTTAGTGTGCGCTTGCCGAGGTGCTTCTGCTGCGCCGCGTTTGAAACATCAGAGAGGTGGGAACTGGGGGAGGGGGGGGGAGGGAAAGGGGGGGAATGGGGTGAAAACGCCAGGGCTGCACTTGGTGGGGGGGGTTCTCTCCTTTTCCAGCTTGGGGGGGCAAGGTTGTCCCCCCGGCCGCAGCACAGGGAGGGCCGGGACACGCTCAGCTTCGCCCAGAGCCCTGCGAAAGCTGGGTCCCGCCTCGCCGCCCCCTCCCCGGCCACAGCCCCCAGGCCCCGCGGAGCTGCGCGTCTCTCCCTCCTCTTCCTCCTCCTCTTCCTCCTCCAGCCCCTATGCACCTCGCCGGTCCCCTGCCCTCCTCCCGCTCTCGGGCACCCTGGGGTGTCCCCAAGCACCGCTTGCGGCCCAGGGGACGGTTGATGCCAGCAGCGGGACGGGGCCACTGTTCTCGCCAACGCCTCCGTGCCCGGTGCCGGGGGCAGAGAGCGAGACGCCGACGGCAGCGGCGGCGTGCCGAGGGCGGCAATGGGCGAGGGACCGAGGGGACGACACGCGGGATGGCGGCTGCCGGAGAGATGCCAACAGCCAAGAGGGGATGGCAGCAGGACCCGGACCGCGGGGTGACAGGGGTCCCTAGGCCACCAAGCCCCTCCGGTTCACCCTCCCCGGCCCCACGCCCGTGTCCAGGAGCAGCCGTCGCGCCTGCCAGCCGAGGGACACCGGGCTTTGCCCCACAGCCCCGTCCCCCAGTCACCGAGCCCCCCGCTCCGCCGCCCCCACCTTCCCACTTGCCGATCCCAAACTCCCCCGGCTCATCCCTGTCCTCTCACCTGCCATCAGCCTCCCCCCAACGCACCCCTTCGCTTCAACCCCCCCCCCGGCGTTTCGGCCGGTCCCTTTGGCGCACCTCAACACCCTCAGCTCATCCCGCTCCCCGGCCGGCGATCCGCCCTGGGCTGGCCGGGGGGAGCGGGTGGAAAACTGGTCCCAAAAAAACCTTCCGCGCCGACTCCGCCAGGCTCTGCGGGTCTGGGGGGGCCGCGGGCTGGCCCCCCGCTCGCCAAGAACAATAGCGCCTTGTTCCAGCCCGGCTCCGTCCTCTCCTGCCGGGCTGCAAACACCTCCCTGGGCAATGTGCTGGCCACTCTCACCTCTACGTCTCTCTCGCTGTTTCCCAGCTCCCTCCTGACAAATCCCCGTTCCCGATCGCTTCTCCTCCCCGCGGGTCCATATTAAGCTACATTCTCCTTTCAGCTGGGTGGAAAACAGCAGTAATAACCATGTGGAGAGAGCCGTGCCCCCCACCTCCACTTCCCTCCCACTTTGGGGTTCAAATTTCATTTCAGCAAAAAAGCTTCCCCCGCCTCCAATTTCTTCCCCCAAACCGAGTTCGCTGTCGTCTCGTCTGATCTCGGCAGGGGCCGTATGGATGCTCAGCTCCTCCTGGTTCAGGATCTGCTGCCAATCTGGACCTCGCAAACTGGTTCTCACACGGCTCCCGCCTAGCGCCTCCCTCTCCGCATTTATTGTCCCTCCTCAGCCACCCAGCCCCAGCTTGCTCCCCGCCACCCCGCGCTCATGCCACCCCGCTCCCCGCCACCGTGCTCCCCGTGCCACTCTGCCACCCGGCTCCTTGCTCCTTTGCTCCCTACCACCCCACGCCTGCCACCCCACTCTCCTGCCACCCGTCCCTCAGGCCACCCTGCTCCCATGCCACCCCGCTCTCCAGCCATCCCGCTCCCCATGCCACCCTGTCACCGTTCCCCACGCCATGCCACCCTGCTCACTGCCGTCCTGCTCCCCATGCCACTCTGCCACCCGGCTCCTTGCTCCCTTGCTCCGTACCGCCCCACGCCTGACACCCTGCTCCCCATGTCACCCGGCTCTCCTGCCACCCCTCCCTCATGCCACCCTGTTCCCCATGCCACCACACTCTCCTGCCACCCGTCCCTCATGCCACCCTGTTCCCCATGCCACCACACTCTCCTGCCACCTGTCCCTCATGCCACCCTGTCAACATGTTCCCCAGGCCATGCCACCCTCCTCACTGCCGTCCTGCTCCCATGCCACCCTGCTCCCTGCCATCCTGCTCCCCCTGCCACTCGGCCACCCAGCTCCTTGCTCCCTTGCTCCGTACCACCCCACTCGCCTGCCACTCATCCCTTATGCCACCCTGCTCCCCATGCCACCCTGTCACCGTTCCCCAAGCCATGCCACCCTGCTCACTGCCGTCCTGCTCCCTGTGACACTCTGTCACCCTGCTCCCTTGCTCCACCCCACCCTGCCACTCTGCTGTCCTGTCACCCATCCCTCATGCCACCCCGCTCTCCAGCCATCCCACTCCCCATGCCACCCTGTCACCGTTCCCCACACCATTGCCACCCTGCTCACTGCCATCCTGCTCCCATGCCACCCCGCTCCCTGCCACCATGCTCCCGTGCCACTCTGCCACCTGGCTCCTTGCTCCGTACCACCCCATGCCTGCCACCCCACTCTCCTGCCACCCATCCCTCAGGCCACCCCACTCTCCAGCCATCCCGCTCCCCATGCCACCCTGTCACCGTTCCCCATGCCATGCTACCCTGCTCACTGCCATCCTGCTCCCCGTGCCACTCTGCCACCCTGCTCCCCTGCTTCATGCCACCCTGCCACTCTGCCTTCCCACTCTCCGGCCATCCCACTCCCCATGCCATGCCATCCTCCTCACTGCCATCCTGCTCCATGTCACCCTGCTCCCTGCCATCCTGCTCCCCCTGCCACTCGGCCACCCAGCTCCTTGCTCCCTTGCTCCGTACCACCCCACTCGCCTGCCACTTGTCCCTCATGCCATCCTGCTCCCCGTGCCACTCTGTCACCCTGCTCCCCTGCTTCATGCCACCCTGCCACTCTGCCATCCCACTCTCCTGCCATCCCACTCCCCATGCCACCCTGTCACCCTGTTCCCCATGCCATGCCATCCTCCTCACTGCCATCCTGCTCCATGTCACCCCGCTCCCTGCCATCCTGCTCCCCGTGCCACTCTGTCACCCTGCTCCCTTGCTCCATGCCACCCTGCCACTCCGCCACCTCACTCTCCTGCCACCCGTCTCTCCTGCCACCCTGCTCCCTGTGCCACCTGCTCCCCGTGCCACCCTGCTTCCTGCCACCCTGTCCCCCATACCATGCCACCCTGCTCCCCGTGTCACTCTGTCGCCCTGCTCCCTTGCTCCATGCCACCCTGCCACTCTGCCACCCGTCTCTCCTGCCACCCTGCTCCCTTGCTCCATGCCACCCTGCCACTCTGCCACCCCACTCTCCTGCCACCCTGCTCCCTTGCTCCATGCCACCCTGCCACTCTGCCACCCCACTCTCCTGTCGCCCTGCTCCCTCGCTCCATGCCACCCTGCCACTCTGCCACCCGTCTCTCCTGCCACCCTGCTCCCCGTGCCACTCTGTCGCCCTGCTCCCTTGCTCCATGCCACCCTGCCGCCCATCTCTCACGCCGCCCTGCTCCCCATGCCACCCGGCTCCCTGCCACCCCGCTCCCCCCGCCACCCTGTCCCCCTCGCCATGCCACCCTGCTCCCTGCCATCCTGCTCCTGTGCCGCCCATGCCCCGCACCATGCCACCACGCTCCCCGCGCCCCCCGCTCTCTGTCACCCCGCTCCCCGCATCCGGCGACACACTGCCTGGGTGGGGGGGGGCCGCGCTCCCCTGCTTCTGCCGGGGCACATCCATCCCCAACCCAACCGCCAAGTTTGCCGGGCGAGATTTATTCCCGGCGAATTCCCGGGGAGGGGGATGCAGCGGGGAGCGGGGCGGCCCCTCCATCGCCTCCGGGCCGAGCAGCCTCTCGCATTCCCGCAGCTGAAGAGCTCGTCTCCCTCGCCCGAGGCGCTCCGGCCTCCTCCAGATATTTTAGGCCCAGGTTTTGGGAGGAATGTTACAGGCGCCGAGCCCAAGCCCAGGCGCTGAAGTCAGCAGGAGGCGAAGAGCCTGCGCGGGGCTCGGGGCCCCGGGGGCGGCGGCGGCCATGGGATGGGATTGGGATGGGATGGGGTTGGGATGGGATGCTGCTCCCTCCGCCTGGAGCTCGTTTAGCGGCGGGAAGGGCAGAGGTTGGAGCCGGCGGATGCCAGCACGGCTTCTCTCTCCCTCCGAGAGGATCAATACCACATTTCGACGCTCCCCCCCCCCCTTCCCCGGCTCCCCGCACTGCGCCGGGACGGGCTCTGTCGGCGCTCGCCCGCGTCCATGCCTGACGGGGGTGGGCTTCGGCACGGGGAAGGGGGTCCCTGCCACTGTGTGTCCCCGGGAGGGATGGTCCCCACCACTTCTGTCCCCGTCCCCTTCACCGAAGGAGGTATTTTCGCCACGGTGGCGTGTCCCCTGCCAGCACCTGCACAGCCCCAC